>NW_027187907.1:0-57115 GCF_041381155.1 Argopecten irradians | reverse complement strand
GACGTCGATAAATTGAAGAGAAAAACATTTTAGCAATATTCGAACTCATATTCTCGTATAAGATACATGTACTTATCACTTAGCGACTAAATCACCGAGCTACCCCGGCTTATATTTAGATATATATAACTATTTGTTTTCGATAGATAGAAATAAATAACAACAAAACACAACTACTTTGCGTATTTTCGAGGTTAATGGGCACTTTTTTGAGAAAAGTGTTTGGCTCTGAAAAGAGCCGTTGCTATAGGATTCAAGACTGCTTCGATTCTTGGTCACTCTTCATCATCGTCTTCGGATCCGGAAACAACGTCTACAATTTCGCCATACAGGTCTCTTCGTAATCCGGATATGTCTTCAGCTTTTTGGTGGGCATAGTCGTAGTACATGTTACGCAGGCCTTCTACAACCGACATTCTAAGTCTGTAGCTGTAGCGAAAGGTTCTCAGTCCGTCTCTCTTGGCACCGAGGTAACGGGACTGCAACTCGTCTAGCTTGTAATTCAGTTGTACGATCTGTTCACAGGCTCTTCGGAATCGACGTTCGCTATTCAGCAGAGTGAATCGTTGATCGAGTCGGGAGTTTCTTGCTTTCGTCTTCATGATTGTCTCAAGATTAAGTGATGACAGTAGATTGTCGTCGGGTATTTATACCCCTGACTTCAAGTGTCATAGGCCATAACGAGAAACTCGTGTACACATTGTCAGTACACATTCTGACGCGTGTTAGCGCATTTAGTATATTGAGTGAAAGGCGACCTGCCCGACTCTTGTAAAAACACACCATTTACCGTTACGCGGTCACGGTCTGTGCGCGCGACTGCAGGCTTGACCAGAAAATGTGGACACTGGACAGTAGAAATAACTGTATGGTATACCAGTGATATATATATAAGCCACATAACTTAGAATTGCCGAGAAAGATATTGTGACGCTCCATGGTAACGTTATTGATGACGTCATAGAACAATGGGATACAATCGCAACATCTCGTCGGCAGTCTTCGGAAGTTAACGGTTGTAACCGAACACAATAGGCAGGGAACTTCCGTTAATTACACGCGGCTAATTATGAAAATGTACGCCGGGCGAGACGGTTCGATTTACAACATACCGTCGCATGTATCGAAAAGCAGTATTTTATACTGGTCGGGCGCCTCTTATACGTGTATGTATCAAATCTAATTTATATCAACGGAATCGTGACAACGGGGGTGGGTTGGGGGGGGGGCTATTTCATTGTCATAAACAAAGGAGTATTTACGCAAAAAAGGGTAAGACGCGTCTTTAGTTATACCTCTGTATGTGGTATATTTAAGCATACTATACGAATGATTTTGTTGTCGAGTAATTATACATGTATACCAGCTCGATTCAAGGGACGTAACTCGTGTTATCATGTTCATTATACATTTACCAATATACAGTTGATCACAAGGAATAAACATGGGTCTACACGCATTTGTAGCTATGATTAAGGAAATAATCAGAAATTTAATTGATATGTATTATTTTGTACTATTGAAATTATCTTAAGACGTTGATAAATTGAAGAGAAAAACATTTTAGCAATATTCGAACTCATATTCTCGTATAAGATACATGTACTTATTACTTAGCGACTAAATCACCGAGCTACCCCGGCTTATATTTAGATATATATATAACTATTTGTTTTCGATAGATAGAAATAAATAACAACAAAACACAACTACTTTGCGTATTTTCGAGGTTAATGGGCACTTTTTTGAGAAAAGTGTTTGGCTCTGAAAAGAGCCGTTGCTATAGGATTCAAGACTGCTTCGATTCTTGGTCACTCTTCATCATCGTCTTCGGATCCGGAAACAACGTCTACAATTTCGCCATACAGGTCTCTTCGTAATCCGGATATGTCTTCAGCTTTTTGGTGGGCATAGTCGTAGTACATGTTACGCAGGCCTTCTACAACCGACATTCTAAGTCTGTAGCTGTAGCGAAAGGTTCTCAGTCCGTCTCTCTTGGCACCGAGGTAACGGGACTGCAACTCGTCTAGCTTGTAATTCATTTGTACTATCTGTTCACAGGCTCTTCGGAATCGACGTTCGCTATTCAGCAGAGTGAATCGTTGATCGAGTCGGGAGTTTTTCTTGCTTTCGTCTTCATGATTGTCTCAAGATTAAGTGATGACAGTAGATTGTCGTCGGGTATTTATACCCCTGACTTCAAGTGTCATAGGCCATAACGAGAAACTCGTGTACACATTGTCAGTACACATTCTGACGCGTGTTAGCGCATTTAGTATATTGAGTGAAAGGCGACCTGCCCGACTCTTGTAAAAACACACCATTTACCGTTACGCGGTCACGGTCTGTGCGCGCGACTGCAGGCTTGACCAGAAAATGTGGACACTGGACAGTAGAAATAACTGTATGGTATACCAGTGATATATATATAAGCCACATAACTTAGAATTGCCGAGAAAGATATTGTGACGCTCCATGGTAACGTTATTGATGACGTCATAGAACAATGGGATACAATCGCAACATCTCGTCGGCAGTCTTCGGAAGTTAACGGTTGTAAACGAACACTATAGGCAGTGAACTTCCGTTAATTACACGCGGCTAATTATGAAAATGTACGCCGGGCGAGACGGTTCGATTTACAACATACCGTCGCATGTATCGAAAAGCAGTATTTCATACTGGTCGGGCGCCTCTTATACGTGTATGTATCAAATCTAATTTATATCAACGGAATCGTGACAACGGGGGTGGGTTGGGGGGGGGGCTATTTCATTGTCATAAACAAAGGAGTATTTACGCACAAAAAGGTGAAGACGCGTCTTTAGTTATACCTCTGTATGTGGTATATTTAAGCATACTATACGAATGATTTTGTTGTCGAGTAATTATACATGTATACCAGCTTGATTCAAGGGACGTAACTCGTGTTATCATGTTCATTATACATTTACCAATATACAGTTGATCACAAGGAATAAACATGGGTCTACACGCATTTGTAGCTATGATTAAGGAAATAATCAGAAATTTAATTGATATGTATTATTTTGTACTATTGAAATTATCTTAAGACGTCGATAAATTGAAGAGAAAAACATTTTAGCAATATTCGAACTCATATTCTCGTATAAGATACATGTACTTATCACTTAGCGACTAAATCACCGAGCTACCCCGGCTTATATTTAGATATACAGTACAGTTCAGGTGGACGGGCGCTTGTCCACTCGTCCACCGACCGAGTGGACATAGAGTGGACAGGACTGTCCACTACAATCCATTACTGTCCACTTAATACAGTGGTCCACCGTTGTCCACTGTATTGGGTGGGCATCCATTTATCCACGTGATACAGTGGGTCGTGACGGTCCACCGTATAGAGTGGACGTCTAATGCAGGATACGCTATACCAGGGGAAAAGAGTTGACGATATATATAGGATCATAATAAAGATCCCGTTCTTTGACGATTCCCGAGGAAATGGAGTGGTCACATAGCCAGATATTTTGAGACCATTGATTTTTCATATTAATCAAACGAATATCAGGGACTCATGAATTATGAAATATTCAAATATGTATTTTCATGTATATCTAATTGTGCCCAATTATATTTATTTGTAATTTCAGGAATCAGAATGTAACTTTATTTAAAATATTGATGTATATTGTGCAGAATTTGCGACGTGTCTGAAGACAAAACGGGATCGTTTCACAATGTCCATTGTATCTCGTATGTTATTAGAAAAAGGAAACTAAACAAAACAATATGTTTACAAACACAGAATAAAACAATCTATTGATATGGTGTCAAGTAAATTGGTGCTGTGGTAGTTGTATGTCTGCTTTTGCATCGAATACAAAAGGAATCGTTCTTTCATTTTTCTTATATAAGAAAAACAGAGTCAGAGTAAATCACACTAATTCCATACAACATATCATATAGACAGAATATTGCAAATATCAGCTTGATATTACAAATTAAATTCCATGTTCCTCAAAATATCATACTGACATTTTAATAAGCGATTACTGTTTTCTAAGTCTTACTTGGTAAAACGATGTGTGATTATGACCAAAGTAAAATTTGCTTTCGTAAATTACCCCAAGCGCACGGCAATCATTATTACGTACAGTACTGCCGAGATCCCGGATTTCGTCCTTTTTCAGAGTCACAAAATTACGTAATCTGGATAACTTTTTCGTTAGAAATTTTGGAATTTAGTTAATGACATAGAAATGAGTTAGTTTATAGTTACTTTGTATCATATTTTTTATACAAAACTACTCGAAGCCGTGCGCAATGTGTCCTGGTCGGCATTTACAGTACTACAATCTGTATTCATAAATCTAAATGCACCGTCTATGTTACATGTATTCAAATTATTTAAACGTAATATCACTTCAATTTGAGACTTCACATAGCAGCCCATGGAATAAAAGCGACTGAAAATTAAAACGTAAACTCTACAGCATGAAATATGAATGATTCTGCCGTTTCAAGTTTTTCGAGATATCGGCAGCCATATATACGTGTACGTACACATGCAGATCTGCATGTACGTGTAACACAGTGGTTTATAGCATCCATTTAAAAGAAGATATACTTGGTTAAGAACAAAATGTATATCTAACAAGTATTTATTGTGATAAATTTTGGTAATTACGCATTAATATTTCCCCAACTATGGGCTGTGGCATGATCATGAGGTGATCTACATGTACCAGCGAAGATAAATTTACTTATATGTAAAATATGTCAATATGTACTCGTTTTGTATCCGTATTTAATACTGTAAGTGGAATTTGTGCAAGGATTTTTGAGATTTTGCTTGAAATCCAATGACATGAGAAAAAATATTTATGTAAACTATTTTAAGACCGCGTGAAGCCCTATTTTTCTAAAACATTACATAATTATCTTGTTAATGTGATCTAAAATATTACTCTTGTATCATTCTTGTACCATAGGTTGTTTTTCAACCGCAGCCGGCATGTAAAACATGCGAAATTCTCGATTAATGGACATTTTTCCATTGGTTAGACAAAAATAATATAATAACAGGTATTATCAAATCGTAAAACAAGTGTGCGCTGCCATCAAGTAAAAAGAAAATACTTCGACGAATAAATGACAAAGATTGCTAACCCTCTGTATTATCTACATGTACTAACACAAATATCTAATAAGCCAACAGAAATACATTGAAAATTGACATTGGCAGGAGAAAGCAACTCCTGGATACACAGCAGTGAAGTACTACCGTAGCCCGTATAACTGTCAATCACAATAGGTGGCCGCGTTTGATTGGTGGATGTCTGATATTCACCTGTCACTCACAACCACATAGACATCTGATTGGTCCTCGCTGCATAGTGTATACGTCACACTCGATGGGCTCAATCCATGACCGCAAAGCGATAAATAAATATTGAGTACTGAATAATTGATATCAGAAATATATCTTATATACATGTATATATATATATGTTTCTGATTATAGTAATTATCCAAGGATTTATAAGTGATTATTCATATACATCCTTGTAATTATCATACTATAAGAAAAAAAACGAGTAAAACTTGTCTTTATTGGCACGTAAGGCATATTTGTAAAAGTTAATAAAGTTTTATGTTGCGATTACATAGTGAATATTTGTAAATTAGCTGAATATGTCAGCATCAAGAAATCTTCAGTATTGTTAGCAATCTTTATTTGAGGACAACTGAAATATATCCTTGATAAATATTTTGAAAGTTTAATCATATGGATGTATTTTTATACATTATTTACAATGGCATATCGAAAAAAGAACTATTCAAAAGCAAGGATTATAATGAACACAAATAAATTCTTGTCAAGAGTAATGCATAATGTCAGAAATGATATTTCTGATAATTGCTCTATTTCGGATATTCAATTCTTTGTGAGTTTTGGTCAATATAATCATTATTTGATATACATATGATGATAATTTATATGACCAATAAACGTACTGTATCACTCTGTAGATGATTGCTTAAAAGAGAGATTTAGAATAGTATGATATACTATCTGATGTTTTTTCTTAAAAGAAAGAAAATCACGTATATTGAACTGCGTAATAAATTTTTATTATGAAGATAGGCCTAGTAACTTTATATTCAAACAGAAACGTTTTCAAGTGGATAACAAGATTCCTAGATGTGCACAACTATTACGTATACAAGGGGATCCCTTTGGACTACGTATTTTAGCATTAGTTCAGTTGAAATACTTCGTAATATATTCATATAATCCAAGGATTTATATGTATTTATATGTCATATACGTCCTTGATATAATCATATCATCATCCTAATTGTGTATATATAATATCGGTTATTCCCCCAAATCAGCAGTCACATGAGTCGATATACAGATACAAATTGAGCAAATTTGAGGGCGGTATCTCGGTACTGTGGCCGACTTTTATGTAGTTTCGACATCATTGTCAGGAAATTAAACAGAACATTTCAAAATATAATTTTTAGTCCCGTGTACGTCAGCGAGTCAAAATGAACGAGGTACTTCGACAGCGGTATCGTTACCCAGACGATTTTTCTTGAGATGTGCCTAAGGCCATGCAATTTTTTGTGTGTTTTTTTTATTGTTTTCTTTAGTAATGTAAACGACATTTTAATTTCAGATAAATTTAAGTGTCCGAATGAGATCCAGTGAGACAGCGATGAGCGATATCTTTTAAAGTGTACACGGAATGGTTTGGTATATAAGGCTTGATAAATGTGTCATTGTATAAAATTTAGAATGGAGAAAGTACGAGTTTCATAGCGAATACGGTATTAGAGATAATGCGACTTTTCTCTAGAACACACCTGAAGCCCCAAGCCATTGACCCCGATTCGGGACCCCTGACCTGTGACGTCACGAGGACAACGGGACCTACTCTACTCGCATAAGATAGAGTGGCGATTTTCTGTGTCTGCCATCTAATATAAACTATCTGTTTGCAAATATAGATTTTTACAGACACAAGTTCCTGTGTACAAGTCCGATACCTATTTAATATTATCCTCAATCACAGATATGAGTTTGAAATACGCTTGAAAATAGGGATTTATACCATGCATATATTGATGTACCAATCGTAGATAAATGGACATTTCTGCGCGATTTCTGCACAATTATACACAATATAATGTGTATAATAATCCACGTACGTTGTAAATCTACGGTATTTGAAACCACATATACATGAATATTATGAAAAGGATTCTTGACTATGTTATCCAAAACCCGACTCGGGTCGTTGTACTGGTCAAACCCGCTTTACAAATTTCTGACTTTTTCATATAACCTACCCAAACGAATTAAGTTATGATTCTAAACATATTTTTTTTGCATATATGTAAATGCATCTACTACTTGCGTTATATCTGAAATGATCCATTTTTTTTTTGTTTTAACGAAATACATTCAGCTTTCATATAATACAATACATCCGACGACTTGTTGATATTTCGCTCAAGTTCATTTATAAGTGTCTTTAATTGAAAAAAATAAATCATGCACGAGTCAGAGGAAAAAAAGACTGAAGATGTATATGTCTAATCCAAGTTGCAGATATCAAGTACAGAACAAAATCTTCAATTTTTTTTCAATTTCTTTATTCCTTTAGCAAACGCTAATCAGATTATACAAATCATATAAATACATAACATAACAATTAAGAGAGTGAAAACCTTGAGAGCGTGACAAACAAACACATGATGAAATAAAGATAGATCAATAACATAGAAATAATAATATAGATAAAGATAGGGCATTAATGGCATGGATGGCAATTTACGGCTGTACATTTTGTAACACAAGACATTCAGCTCGGCGTTTGTTCGCGCGGAAAATGTATTTCCCCAAATTATTTAATTCTGTTACATTATCAGAAGATAACAGTTGGATTAACTTAAACACACTTGGGTTTCTTCTATAGAACAGTTTGATTAATTGTTGGCGTAAATCATTGTATAAAGGACAAATAAGTATAAAATGGAATTCATCTTCAATATCATTTTTATCGCAGACATGGCATTTTCGTTCAGTTCTTTGAATATTCCTAAAACGACCACTTTCGATATTGAGTAAGTGGGCGGATGTCCTAATTTTAGTGACTTCTCTCTGATAGACTCGGCTGCTCATTTTGATCAGATAAGTTTGGAGGGTAAACGAATTATTTAAATGTTGAAAAATATGTCCTTTCGGACTTGAAATTATAGATTCGTGGCATTTTTGTTGAAAAATGTCCAAGATTCTGTATTTTATTTTTAAATATGTTACGTTATCAACATTGGGAGACTCCCATATGAACCCTAGTCCACTTCTATACAATTCATTTTTAATACTCAGAACCCAACTATCGCCGTTCTGTAGCATATTTTCATAACTTGCCTGAAGTATACAGTTATCTGTGTTTTTGAGTTTGATCCAATATTTAAAAATTCTTAATTTTCGCACGATGTGTAAAGGGTAGCGCCCAAGTTCTTTGTAAACAAAATTGTTACAAGCACTCTTTCTAATTCCTAGCAACTTTCTACAAAACCTAATTTGTATTTTTTCGACATCAGGTGCTTGGTGGAAACCCCATATTTCCGAGGCATAGTTTATAACACTACCTACGAAAGTATCAAAAACGGATAGTTGAGTTTCAATGTTGAAAAAAATTCTCTCTACAAATTTTGTCGATTGCAAATAATGCTTTACGTCCCTGATCTGCTACTTTTTTCTGAGTTTGTCTAAATTTGCCATTGTAATTCATAAGCATACCTAAATAGTTGAATTCATTTACAATTTCTAATTTTTCACCGTTATAAAACCACTGTTCATTTTCCCTAATTACCCCACCGTTTCTGAAAATCATAATTTTTGTTTTATCAGTGTTAACAGTTAGCGCCCATTTCATGGTATAGTTAAGCAACGAGTTTAACAGTTTTTGTAAGCCTTCAGGAGTTTCAGCTAAAATAACGGTGTCATCTGCATACATGATCAGAAACATATTCAGTTCCTGTAATTCGATACTTGGGCAATTGTCACTTATAAATTGCATTTCAAAATCATTAACGTAGAGGGAGTATAATATAGGGGATAGTACTTCGCCTTGCAACAAACCGTTTTTACATTCGAAAAAGTCAGAATTCGACCCATTATATTTAACACAACTTCTAACTTTATGATATAGCGAGCGTATAATAGCCAACATCTTACCTTCAATACCCTCTTTTATTAGTTTATAGTACAGGTTTTGTCGATTAATAAAATCAAATGCCTTACGGTAATCTATGAAACAGCAGTATAATCTTTTCTTAGTTTTAAGACTTTTATTAATTAAGGCCTGTAAGGCAAAAATAGCGTCGACAGTGGATAGATTTTTTTACTATCAAATGCTAGTAACCTACGGTTCAAGATAGACGTGAATAGTTTTCCTAAACAACTGACTAGGGTGATTCCTCTATAATTATTAGTGTCGTCAATATCACCCTTCTTGAAAACAGGGATAATATTACCAATTGACCAGTTATGGGGGAAATGACCAGATTTGAAAACATTATTGAATAGTTTGAAGAGACATGGCACTAGAATGTCCTTACAATGGATCAAGTACTCGTTTTGGATGCCATCCATGCCACAAGCCTTATTGGAGTTCAGATTATTTATAGCAATACCAATTTCCTCATGAGAAATTTCTAAGTCAAGTTCTTCATAAACCGCATCTTTAAGATCATAATTTCTGAAAAATTCAGGAACATTTTCATTTACGTTAGTATCCACATTAGCTACACTAGAAAAGTGATGAAAAAATTCATTAAGAGATATTTTACTATTCGATGTATTTTTCTTCTTACGGAATTGCTTATAAAAAACTTCTGGGGTTATTTTTTCTCATGAAATTCAACATATTACCCTGCTGGTGTTTGTATTGATTCTTCAGTTTACGTTCCAAAATTTTATAGGCTCTTTTCTTATTTACCAGTAATAGTCTATTTTCATGAGATTTACAGGAATTGAAAGAGCTCAAAGCATGTTTGTATTCTTTGTATTTGGACTTGCACACGTCACTAAACCACGGCTTGTCCACCTTAGGTGTTTTCTGGTGATCACCAGAAGGGATTTTCATGCGAGAACAGAAAGGGATAATTATGCTATTTAACGTCTGAGAGAAATTATCAATACATTTGTTAACATTTTCATCAGTATTATCTGAAATGTCACACAGATCATGTAAAAGTTCAATATTGTTCTGTATAGCTGAAATAATGTCCTGTTTATTATCGTGGATCCACTTATATCCAATGGTTGTACTTTCAGTCTGATCAGAAATCGTTTGATTTATATTTGGCACTAATTCGACGGTCGTATAGGCTTCTACCTGGATGCCAAAGGTCACGGGAGAATGATCAGAGAATTGCGTAAATTCTCCAGAAACAAAATGTTCTATCACTTCCATGCAATATTTATCTACTAAAACGTAATCGATTAGGCTAGATCCCTTTTTGCTATAAAATGTATAATTTCCTTCTGCATCGTTATCATGCCTACCATTGACAATACGAAGGCCGGTGGCTTTGCATAAGTTCAGTAAGTTTCTACCAAATTGATTAACATGTTTGTCCATATTTCGCCTATCAGTGGTTTCAATATCAGGCTGATAGTTTACAACATTGGATAATAATTGGATAGAATCCTCATTCAGTTGATCATTCTGTACAAAGTCATCATTCAACCCTGTCCTGCTATTAAAATCACCAATAGCCATAATGTTGCCTAAATCCTGATATCGACTTATGGTCTCCTCAAGGACGTTAAATAAATCAACATCATTATTAACATAATAAGTACTATTGATTGGAGGGATATAGTTTGCTATGATGAATACATCTGAACGCTCATTGGTGGCAGGTGTACTTAATTTCAAAACTATAATACTGTCATTAACATGTTCAGCAATAGAACAATAATCACCAATATCCTCTTTAATATATATTGCAATACCACCCCCTCTCCCGTGAGAGCGAGGAATAAAATGGTTGATGTAGTTCGATACACACAGATCATCATCCAAAGACGCCCAACACTCGTACAGACAGACTATGTCATATTGGCATATAATATCGGTAAATTCGGGGTCTTGTAGTTTTTGCGCGAGATTCCTGCAAAAGTGCCAAATCAGCACTGTACTTCCGAATAGCCAATGTCGTGCTGCGTTTAACTCTTTACCTGTATACTGCAGTAACTAAAACGCGTGGTCAACCGAGACTAATGAGGGGGCTAATAATCAGATTACGTAAGAAAGGTGTTTAGTGACCTGTCACGCTTCGTTGATTAGCTCACGTCAGGTGTCAATAGTAAGATCACAGGTAAGTTAGCGATCATGACCATCATTTAATTGTTGTATAATGTCATATTTGTTAACACTTATAAATCCTTGGTTTACAGTAAAATATACCGTTCGAACATAACATATAACAAGTGTATAAATCACTAGATGTATACATAATTGTATATTTCAGAATGACCAATGTATATATTTGTCTCGTACATATATATCTAGTTATATGTATATGTATTTTTATAACAGAAACTACAAAATTATTTACAAATGGCATGTCGATAAAGAACAATGCAAATATGATGCACAATATCAGAATTTTGATATTTATGGTATTTGCTAGATTTTGGATATCCAATTCTTTGTGAATTTTGGTCAATATCGATCATTATATAATACTAATAATGATAATCTATATGACCAATAAATGTACTGTTGAATATTGTTAAAATAACACATGTTCTCATACATGTACATGTAGCTATAAAAGGAAGATAGACTCGTTACAGCTATAAATGAATTATGTATTTTAAATTCAATTTCTCAAGTAGTTTATTTTTTTTATTTACTCCCCCTCCAAATTTATGTCTATGATATCTACGTGTATTGAACTATGAAATACATTTAACACCTTTTCTTTTCGTTATGCTGATTCTTAAAATCCATAGGCCAAGTGAATTTTTATTTATGCAGAAACATATTCAAATGGATTATTATATGACCATCATTTTTCGAATTCGTCTCTTTTTATATGACATTATGAAAATTGAATATTCCCCAGGTTTGATAATTTAGTAAGCTGTTAAAACAGAGATAAGATCTCTACTTAAAGGTTTTTACACAAGGTACACCTGGCTTATACCGAACATAAATAACTTATAATTTCCGCTAATCTACTTATGTATTTAGCATGATTTCAGTTGCAATATTTCTTATACTATATATGATTAAATCGTCACCATAACTGTATACTGTATATATATCTGTAAAATTCTCGTAACCCCATTTTAGGAATACATTATATGTCCACCTTTGTGCTATAACCCCACTACCAAACACCTCACTGCCGTTGTCCTCGTGACGTCACATCCGGTTATTCCCCAAATCAGCTTGAGCGGCCGATTCCCTGATTAGCAGTTGATATACAGGTAAAAATCGAGCACTTCGGAGGGCGGTATCTCGGTACTGAAGCGGCGGATTTTGATGCGGTTTTCAACATTCTTGTCAGGAGATCAAACAGAATAAAATATCTAAATATCATTTTCCATTCCGTGTACACTTTAATTAACTAAATCTGCCGATATATTTGAAATCTTCTTATACATGTTACGTGTTTTAGTGAATAAAAGGAGAACATCTATTTATTAATTTTTAATTCATATCCAGGGATTGTGCACCATATATATTTCTTCTCCATGTCCAACAAGTGCCTTTTATGCTTAACGTAAAAATCTTAAACTTATTTCAGCATATTGAAACGAACTGCTTCCTCGTCTCTACTTGAGGGTTTCTCACTCAAGTCTAAAATACTGGGTTTTGATCAACAGATCATCCAATTAGCCAATTATTGTAAAGAACAACTCAACGCCTTGGTACAAGTTAATACATATAATTCTGGTACTGCCGATACAGAGTCACAATGTATTGTTCTCTCTCGCTCTCCCTCTAATTATTGATAATAAGAGGCTATATCAGAGTTAGTTAGAACTCTTATTGTTATATGATATCTTATATAACTTGTATTTTTAATAGAATATGTACTGTAATCAAATTACAACAGAATTAAAGTTAACAATTCATAATTTATGGTTATATTTATCAATATAGTTATTTTACACTCAAGTTCACAATCTCGAGTTGTTGTCTTCAATTTGTACAATTCTACAACAATGGATAGTCTTCTAAACTTCAAACTATGTTTGAAGTATTAAATATTAAACAATAACACTTGGTATTTACTAATAACTTAATAACAAATAACTTCAAGGTTTATAGAAATTGATCAGAAAATCAATTTCACTATTACAAGATTAACTATATCTTGTAATAGACATACAAGAGAATGCTAGACTCTTGTATTATCCTATGTAAATATTATAACAGTTTAACAATAATTTATAGAAATTGATCAGGAAATCAATTTCACTATCACAAGATTAACTATATCTTGTAATAGAGATACAAGAGTACACTAGACTCTTGTATTATCCTATACAAATATTATAGAATTTAAGAATAATTTATAGAAATTGATCAAGTAATAATCAATTTCACTATTACAAGATTAACTATATCTTGCAATAGAGATACAAGAGTACACTAGACTCTTGTATTATCCTATACAAATATTATAGAATTTAAGAATAATTTTATAGAAATTGATCAGGAAATCAATTTCACTATTACAAGATTAACTATATCTTGTAATAGAGATACAAGAGTACACTAGACTCTTGTATTATCCTATACAAATATTATAGAATTTAAGAATAATTTATAGAAATTGATCAAGTAATAATCAATTTCACTATTACAAGATTAACTATATCTTGCAATAGAGATACAAGAGTACACTAGACTCTTGTATTATCCTATGTGCAAATTATTTATGGAAATTGATAAAATTACCAATTTCTCTATTACAAGATTAAAATCCAAATATCTTGTAATAATCACCAATGGTTAATATTCCTAAATAATTTACTAAGTTACTCCATTGTAATTATAAGACAATCCTGGAATTGCTTACAATGTAAGGGAGATAACTCATTAGAACAGATGTATCTTTTAGATAAATGACCAAAACGGCGTATGAATATATACCCGATGCCGGGATGAAAGAGTTAAATTTCACTGTGATCGCTCCGCCTTATATACCCCGAGGGCGTCCACTTTCCATATAAGGAAAAAGTGGAGGCAATGTGGAGGCAAAGTGGAGGCCGTTCAGACTGTTTACGCACATAACAAACGTGTTCCGCCGACGTCACAACATAGTGCAAAAATTGACAGTACAAGAAAACTTAAGAATTTAGCGTACAACTATTATTTAACAATGTAAAAATGTTCACTAAACATTTTTAAACACATGTCAAGCATTCGATTACATTTTAAGGCCGTATTTAAAAAGTTTACAATAACCGGCCGAAACGTCATTGTCAACAGTTTTTCAGGGGGAACAGTACGACTGACAGGAGCGAAAAATGACTTAAAATAGCAGTTATACGCTACAAGTATGTATGAAATATGATTGTTCCGTACATTAAAAGGTTCCTTGATCTTATAAACCATAATCTAATTTACAATAACCATTATTAAACTTACACTGCTAAAATATCAGTTTTGGATGCTGAACGCTGGGTCGAATCCCGATCAAAGATGGCGGCGGCTTCGACCCGTGATGAACTACTGCTTACAAGAAAAATCGTATAAAATCAGAAATATTCTTAAATGAACAGCCATTGGCATGAACTATAAGTAAAATATATAATCTAACTGTACGTGTTCCCCACTGTATACAAAATACGTGTTATAATGCTTTTATGACCTGTTGAACACACCAGGGGTATCAATATGACAACATGTAAACAAAGAACAGCTGATCATCGCACACATACAAGGATTCACACTGTCGCTGTATTACATGACAAAATATCACAGAATGCACATTCGTTACATTACCCCCAACTTTGAAGACGTTGACGTCCGCGTCAACTAATATTATTTACATTATTAACGAATGTGGAATTAAAAATCATGTCTCATGGACTTAACACTAGGCCAGTAACAGCATATAGTTTACAGTATAGCCCTTACTAGGAAATATATTCCTAAAAATAGAATGGTACTTGTACATTAGTATGATTACATTATTACCTGTGCCTTCGATTAAATTACCCATTGCACAGTTAGCATTGACTTTTGTTCCCTAGATGTATAAAATATTACATCTTTACATTGATGAGTTGAATAAATACATACACTGTCTTAATTAAAAATTTCCTATGTGCCAGTTACTACATACTTGGCTTATGAAGCTTTCACTCATATCTGTACATTTCACACATGCGATATACAGTGTTTCCCTGAGTTAAAAATAGCAATTACATCATTTGGATTTACAACTACCAAACATATTATTAATATCCTATAATCTATTTGTAATAGATAATATCATTTAACTTTGGCACTTATACACTTATTATAGCTGCGAAACAATATCACACTCCTAGTATTACAGGTGAATAAATAAATACTCTGTTAACAATTGAGAACAATCTGAAATAAAAAAAATTACAGAATATAGTTGTTCCCATATAAACTTTTATATCCTGAGGATCATCACTTCTGTTTTACAGGTAAGTTATACAATATACTCTTTCGAGTTCGTTCTATGACGTTTAAGATATCCCTTATATGAAAAATAAAAAAAAAAATCCAGGAGATTACGTATACATACTCCTGCAATGCCACATATGCACATGCATACAATATAATAAACCTTTCATTTGTACATCGTACATTTATGAATACCAATTATTTGTGTTAAATCTTTCCTTATTTTACCACGGTTTAATTAATTGTACACTTCTAATTCCAGAATTGACTTGCATTCATTATGATTTAAGTTTTCAACTCTACCCATGAAGATAAAAACAACATGGACAATAATGGGTAAGTTATTTTGTAATGTATCTGTTACAACGATAATACTGTTTACTTTTTCTTATACAACTTATTTTATAATAAATTTTCTATCCACCCTCCCATGTACAATATTCTATTTATGACTTCCCCTATTCTAAGAATTTCCTAAAGATTTAATTTTACATGATCTATCTTCCTGTTGAAGGGGTCTTCCTGCCGGGGGAGGAGTTCCAGAGTCCTAACAATGCCTTCAGGGTCAGATCCGGTCTTCCACACGTCCCGGAGTTGCTGATACAGGTGGTACCTGCCCAGGCCGGAATTACTCCCGGAGAAACGGGGAAAAACTCAGTCCCTGGCAGAGCCAGGTACTGGAATTCTGATAAAAGAATTCCCCTATTTCTCCTGGAGTCCTCCCGACCTAGCTGGAAGGAGGCTGTCTCCCACCACAGAAGCTTGGTCCCCCTGTCGAATGACCTCCACCCAGATGGAGGCCACCGAAGGGGTCCCAAGTCGACAGACTCTTCCTCAACCAGGTCCCACCTCCTCAGCGCTGGAGGGAACAAAGGCATGCCCCCCCCTCCGAAGAAGAGCTAATGCTCCTCTCCGGAGGTCCACCGCTGAGGTCTCAGCAACTCCACTGGCCTCGGCTTCCCTCTCCTCTGCAACTGTGGTCTCCCGCACAGGTGGGGAGATACACAGGGCAGGAATGGCTGGAGCAAGTTCTGGGGTCGTCTCCTCTGCCACTGTGGTCTCCCGCACAGGTGGGGAGATACACAGGGCAGGAATGGCTGGAGCAAGTTCTGGGGTCGTCTCCTCTGCCACTGTGGTCTCCCGCACAGGTGGGGAGATACACAGGGCAGGAATGGCTGGAGCAAGTTCTGGGGTCGTCTCCTCTGCCTCTGTGGTCTCCCGCACAGGTGGGGAGATACACAGGGCAGGAATGGCTGGAGCAAGTTCTGGGGTCGTCTCCTCTGCCTCTGTGGTCTCCCGCACAGGTGGGGAGATACACAGGGCAGGACAAGGGAACAGGGGTTCCGAGATCTCCACTCTCTCAGGAGAAGTGAGGGGGGTTACTGTTTGGAACATTTCTTCGAAACCATATAGGCTCACGTTACTGTTTTCCCCTATGTGCTCCTGGAGCTCCTGGTTCTTTGCCAATGGGCTCCTGTCCCTCTTTACCTTATGAACAACACTCCTTACATTGAAATGTTGGGGGGTGACAGCTGGACTCTGGAGTACTCTGTGTTTCCTGGTTACATGTAACTGCATATGTGCAGGTCTCCGAGCTGTATATTTACAGTTGCTGTAGGGGCATTTCAACTGTTCCCCATGCTTGTCCCTGATGTGTTGAGTTAAGCTCTTCATTTGCGGGTACGTCTTGGTGCATGCTGCACAAGGGAACGACCTTGGAAGGGACGACATTCTGTAATACAGAAAAAAAAAAAAAAAAAAATAAACATCATTAGTTTATATGGATAATATTAGATAAGGTATATTGGTCCTAAGCTATCTCTGATTCAGCCTCCCTATTAATTTATTAATTTTGTTTTTTATATTTTAACATTTTCTTCTTTCAGACAATCTGTATATCTTCCTGTATATCCGTCGATTTGCGGCGTGGATCCTCTTCCGGAAATATCCAAGGTGGCTCGCCAAGGATTCGGACTGACAGTCTTGGTTCATCTCTCTGGCCAGGACAGGTGCACCAGAACAAGGATCACGGATGTACAGTACTGGGGATACAAGTAGCCAGAAATTTCAACCAGCCCCTACCCAGCATGCTTTGAGTAACCGTACCGGACAGCAAGGGTGCTGGAATTACGTAAATTCCCACCAAACAATGCTTCATTCTAAATATGTATATTTGTATTGTAGTATAAGGACATGACTCATAATAGGAAATCTTTAAACCACACAGGTTTTCTCCGGTTCCTCTTTATGTGTCTCGGTTCTGACACATTATCAGTAGTATCGATATCTCCCTCCCTTCCCTCAGCCTGGGTATCATTTCCCGGTGTATAATTTACATCCTTATCTGGTTCGACTACCAGATTACTGCTGAGTCCTCGATAGGGCTTCAATAGATCATGGTGTACAACTTTACTTTTCGCTGCTCTAGGTTTCCTGATTTTGTAAACAAGGTCCGAGATCCGGTCCTCTACATAATAAGGTCCATCCCATCTATTCTCTAGTTTGGGTGATCTCCCCTTTACTTTTGTAGACACGCGGCGCCATACAGGATCTCCTACTTTATAATGTTTAGAATTGGCCCTGTGGTCGTATGTCCTTTTCTGTCGATCACTGGCGTTGGCCATTTCCTGTCTGGCGCTTTCATGTAAGTCCCACAACTTCTGTATCAGTAGTTCTACATAACTACTGTATGTTGGGTTTTCCTCCACATTTGGTGGTTCACCATATAGTAAGTCTATAGGTAGTTCTATCTCCCTACCAAACATAAGCATGCTTGGAGTGTATCCAGTGCTACAATGTACCGAGGATACATAGGCTAATGTTGCGAGTGGAAGGTGTACGTCCCAATCCCTCTGATTTTGAGCTACATACTTGCTCAAAATATCCTCGACAGTCCGATTAAAACGCTCTACCAACCCATCACTTTGTGGGTGGTATGATGTAGTTCTCGTCTTATCTATATTCAATACTTGACAAAGTTGCTGAAACAGCTTGGATTCGAACTGACGACCCTGGTCGGTATGTAGTTGGCGAGGTACCCCGTAGCGACTTATAAAGTTATTGACAAATACAGTAGCAATAGTTTCAGCCTCCTGATCAGGCATGGCGTAACACTCCGTCCATCTAGTGAAATAGTCAGTTACGACTAGTATATATTTGTTACCTAATGTTGACTCAGGCAGAGGTCCTAGAATATCCATGGCAACCCTTTCGAGAGGAGCTCCTACGATATATTGCTTCATTAACCCTCGATGACTTGGGTTAGTTCCCTTTCTCTGTTGACAGACTTTGCAATTTGTACACCACTTTTTGACACTTTCTTGACATCCTAACCAGAAAAATCTATCTTTAACCCTAGCTAGAGTTCTGTGTATCCCAAAATGTCCAGATCCTGGATCATCATGTAGCATCTTTAGTATTTCTTCTTGTTTTGTTTTAGGTATGACCAGCAACAACTTCTGACCCGAGATATGATCTTGTTTTATATACAAGACTCCGTCTACTAGGCGCAAGGTGTTCCACTGTGCCCAGTATGCCTTGCTACCTATATTACGACTGCTAATATCCTCCCACTTGGGTTTCTCCTTATATAATTCCATCCATCCTATGACCGTAGCTACAACTGGATCCTTCATTTGTTCCTCTCTTAGATCTTTAGGTAGTTGTTTTTCAACCCAATCTTGACCTTGATCTGTTATTTTGGCTGTCCTGAGTTTTAAGATTGGCTCATCGTTGTGTTCTTTTTCATCTTTCTTGCCACAATGATCACATGGATGACAAGGTCGTCTGGACAATCCATCTGCGTTGCCATGGAGCCTGCCAGGTCTGTGTTGTATGGTAGCCCTATATGTACCTAGAACTTCCAGCCACCTGGCCATCTGTCCTTCGGGGTTCTTGAACTTCAATAACCAGTTTAGTGCTCCATGATCCGTCCGGACGAGGAATTCCACACCATAGAGGTAATGGTGAAAATGTTTAAGGGCTAAAATGACGGCTAACAGTTCCCGTCGAGTGACGCAATAATTACTTTCACTCTTACTTAGAGCTTTACTGAAATAAGCAACTACTTTTTCCTGTCCATCCTCGACTTGAGATAAGACGGCTCCAACTCCAAAGTTGCTGGCGTCTGTATCCAAGATGAAAGGTAGTTCCAAATTTGGATATCTTAGTACTGGTGCAGTGACCAACAGATTCTTCAGTCGTCTAAATGACTCTTCACAGTCTGGCGTCCAAGAGAAAACTTCCTGTTTCTCTGTTAGTTTATTTAAAGGCTTCGCTACCTCGGAAATTTTTTTGATAAACCTACGATAGTAGGAGCAGGTGCCTAGAAAACTGCGTACATCATGTACATTCTGGGGCTGTGGCCAATCTCGTACCATAACCACTTTTGCAGGATCAGTCGATATACCCTGTCCTGATACAATATGTCCTAGGAAGGAAACTTGTTGTTGAAATAGATCACATTTCTTAGGAGATATTTTAAGCCCAGCACCTCTAATTCTGTTAAGGACTTCCTCAAGTCGTGCAATATGGGTTTCAAAATCTGTAGAGAATACAATAATATCATCAATATAGATGAGGCAGGTTTTCCAGTGTAAGCCTGATAGTACGTACTCCATGAGCCTTTCAAATGTAGCTGGGGCATTACAGAGCCCGAAAGGCATAACATTGAACTGAAATAGGCCTTGTGTAGTTACGAATGCAGTCTTCTCCTTGTCGTTTTCGTCCATCTCAACTTGCCAATAACCACTGGCAAGGTCCAAGGTGGAGAACCACTTTGACCCTCGTAAGGCGTCAAGTGAATCGTCGATACGAGGAAGGGGATATGAGTCCTTAAGCGTTACATTATTTAAACGTCTATAGTCAATACAGAATCTCAGAGATCCGTCTTTCTTTGTGACTAATACCACGGGAGCAGCCCATGGACTTTTGGATGGCTCAATAATTTTATTCTCCAACATTTTCTCAACTTCTTTAGTGACTTCCTCTCTCTTACTAAGAGGTATTCTCCGTGGAGGTAATTTGCTAGGTATCGCTGCCCCGGTATTTATCTTATGCTTTATAACATTTGTTTTGCCCAGGTCACTTTTGGATTTAGCGAAGACATCTTGGTACGAACATAAAAGCTGTTTAACTGACTGCTGCTGCCCTTCTGGAATATGTTTCTTGCATTTTACTAACAACGGCTCCAGGTGCTCCGGAAGATCATCTTGTACATCAAGTGCTCCTATTCGATCCGAATTAACAGGTATACACTCCGGGTTTTGTTCTGGCAACACTTCTCCCATGGCAGTACATGTGCCACGGTATAACCTTCTGGCCTCATTGGTCGTATTCATGAGTCGTAATGGTATGGTTCCTTTCCTAGGATCGACTAATTGTCTGGCTACAATGATTCCTTCTCCCATAAGCTTTTGGCTATTTGGTTCAATCAGCATGTTCTGTATTTCCTCCGTATTTCCCTCTACTTTGGCGGACACTATCGTCTCACTCTCAGGTGGTAGTACAAGGTTTTCTGTTAAACAGATTCTGAAAACCGAGTCAATCTGACTCTGCTTTCTACACATTATTGGTTCACCATCAAAAAATGAGGGTACTTTTTCCAAGATCTATCTGACAATGATGAGCATGAAGGAAATCATAACCAAGTATAGCAGGTTCCTTGATATCCGCAATAACCATTGTGTGTTGGACCCATTTTTCATCTATAGTCAGGAAAGCTTCGAAGTGACCTTGAGTCAATACAGTTCTTCCATCTGCAACCTTCAGATTTTTCTGTTGGTTGATTATAGTTGGTTTTCTTTTATCTGGAATTTTCTCGTATATGTCGGGATGTACTACAGAAATAGTAGCTCCAGTATCTATAAGACAGTTAACATCTGTACCACATATATCCAATGTGATATATAACCCATCTGGTTTTGTTCTTTCTTTAGCTTTACAATACTTCTTGGACCGTACATTACTACTAGAGGCTTGGATATGGTCCCTTATCCCAGCCTGTTGCAGTTTTCCGACTGTCTACCGTAGAACTTATTCCGGTTAGAAGTTTGATTCTTATTGGCTGCTTTACTATCAGTCCTTTCATCCGCCTGTCGTTTCCAACAGTCTTTCTTGAGATGTCCCGTCTTCTTGCAGTAATAGCAAGTTTTTGATGTTCTCGTATTATGATTGTCTGTCCTTTCATTTCGTTGTCCATCTCTGTTTTCTAGTGTAGCTATCCTATTCTCCAACTCTGCCACATAGTTATTGCTTTCCTCCTCTATTTGTCTAACGTTGCTTGTTACACGCTTTCGTCGTCCTACTTTGAATGCCTCATGTGATAGGGCAATTTGTACGGCCTCATCAATGGTGTGTGCTCGATTTGCGTGCACGGCCCATTCCATCTCGGAATCATTTAAGGCATCTACAAAGCAGTCCATGCTTAGTTGTTGTCTGATGTCGCCATTAGCTGTGGGGTACCCCAACCTCACTAGCCTCTTTATTTTCCTGAGCTAATTCTGGAAGTGTCTCCTCCTTCCTTCTATATTTCCCTCTTAACTGGGTTTTATATATAGCTGACTGATTATCAGGCTGAAATCTGGCGGTTAACGCTGTAACCAAAGTATTAAAATCTTTACGTTGTGTACTACTCAAATCACCTAGAACTCCTTGGGCGGTACCTCGTAATGCCGTGGCTAATTCCATGGCCTTGGTTCTGTCGTCCCAACCACCCATCTCTGCAAGGAGTTCAAATTGTATAAGATAATCTCCCCAATTATCTTTACCGTCGTAAGAGGCCGGTTTCCTAGATTTCCTGTGAGTCATTGCACCCATCTCTCCGTGCACATGGTTATTACTGGACAAAAATGTATTCATCATCCCCGATGAATCCCGAATAACAGTACTGTCTTTTTCTAACGGTCCAGCCCTATAACCCATGGAAATTCCTCTATGAGGCCCTCTGTCCTCACTATTGACCTCAATAGGAAATCGCCCTATATCTTGGTCCGAGGGAAAGAACCGTCCAGAAGGCGGCGCTTGTGGTCGACTAGCCCTCTGTATTCCCTCTGGAATTCCCATCATTGTCGGAACACCTCTACCTACCCCAGCTGGGGTGCTCGATGTCCGACCGCTCACTGGAGTTGGTGCAGCATCTAACATTTTCTCTAATGCCATTATGCGTCCTCGCAGGTGTTCATTTTCCTTCTCTAATACAGTTTCCTGCGTAAATGTATTTCTGTGGGTTGTCTCTAAACCTGAATCTGAGGATGGTATTCTCATCTGTATTTCACCACTTGGTGAACCATATGTAAACCGTGGGAACTGAGTCGTCCCGGCATCGGGTGTGACCTCATTGTCATCTCTTTCAAGGGCTGGACCCCTGAGCTCGTCTTCATTCATATGAATGTCACGACTGGCCATAGTGATTGGTCAGGTAAACGTCTTAATTGGCTAATATTTGGTATCCCACCGCTGCCACCAATGAAACGAACTGCTTCCTCGTCTCTACTTGAGGGTTTCTCACTCAAGTCTAAAATACTGGGTTTTGATCAACAGATCATCCAATTAGCCAATTATTGTAAAGAACAACTCAACGCCTTGGTACAAGTTAATACATATAATTCTGGTACTGCCGATACAGAGTCACAATGTATTGTTCTCTCTCGCTCTCCCTCTAATTATTGATAATAAGAGGCTATATCAGAGTTAGTTAGAACTCTTATTGTTATATGATATCTTATATAACTTGTATTTTTAATAGAATATGTACTGTAATCAAATTACAACAGAATTAAAGTTAACAATTCATAATTTATGGTTATATTTATCAATATAGTTATTTTACACTCAAGTTCACAATCTCGAGTTGTTGTCTTCAATTTGTACAATTCTACAACAATGGATAGTCTTCTAAACTTCAAACTATGTTTGAAGTATTAAATATTAAACAATAACACTTGGTATTTACTAATAACTTAATAACAAATAACTTCAAGGTTTATAGAAATTGATCAGAAAATCAATTTCACTATTACAAGATTAACTATATCTTGTAATAGACATACAAGAGAATGCTAGACTCTTGTATTATCCTATGTAAATATTATAACAGTTTAACAATAATTTATAGAAATTGATCAGGAAATCAATTTCACTATCACAAGATTAACTATATCTTGTAATAGAGATACAAGAGTACACTAGACTCTTGTATTATCCTATACAAATATTATAGAATTTAAGAATAATTTATAGAAATTGATCAAGTAATAATCAATTTCACTATTACAAGATTAACTATATCTTGCAATAGAGATACAAGAGTACACTAGACTCTTGTATTATCCTATACAAATATTATAGAATTTAAGAATAATTTTATAGAAATTGATCAGGAAATCAATTTCACTATTACAAGATTAACTATATCTTGTAATAGAGATACAAGAGTACACTAGACTCTTGTATTATCCTATACAAATATTATAGAATTTAAGAATAATTTATAGAAATTGATCAAGTAATAATCAATTTCACTATTACAAGATTAACTATATCTTGCAATAGAGATACAAGAGTACACTAGACTCTTGTATTATCCTATGTGCAAATTATTTATGGAAATTGATAAAATTACCAATTTCTCTATTACAAGATTAAAATCCAAATATCTTGTAATAATCACCAATGGTTAATATTCCTAAATAATTTACTAAGTTACTCCATTGTAATTATAAGACAATCCTGGAATTGCTTACAATGTAAGGGAGATAACTCATTAGAACAGATGTATCTTTTAGATAAATGACCAAAACGGCGTATGAATATATACCCGATGCCGGGATGAAAGAGTTAAATTTCACTGTGATCGCTCCGCCTTATATACCCCGAGGGCGTCCACTTTCCATATAAGGAAAAAGTGGAGGCAATGTGGAGGCAAAGTGGAGGCCGTTCAGACTGTTTACGCACATAACAAACGTGTTCCGCCGACGTCACAACATAGTGCAAAAATTGACAGTACAAGAAAACTTAAGAATTTAGCGTACAACTATTATTTAACAATGTAAAAATGTTCACTAAACATTTTTAAACACATGTCAAGCATTCGATTACATTTTAAGGCCGTATTTAAAAAGTTTACAATAACCGGCCGAAACGTCATTGTCAACAGTTTTTCAGGGGGAACAGTACGACTGACAGGAGCGAAAAATGACTTAAAATAGCAGTTATACGCTACAAGTATGTATGAAATATGATTGTTCCGTACATTAAAAGGTTCCTTGATCTTATAAACCATAATCTAATTTACAATAACCATTATTAAACTTACACTGCTAAAATATCAGTTTTGGATGCTGAACGCTGGGTCGAATCCCGATCAAAGATGGCGGCGGCTTCGACCCGTGATGAACTACTGCTTACAAGAAAAATCGTATAAAATCAGAAATATTCTTAAATGAACAGCCATTGGCATGAACTATAAGTAAAATATATAATCTAACTGTACGTGTTCCCCACTGTATACAAAATACGTGTTATAATGCTTTTATGACCTGTTGAACACACCAGGGGTATCAATATGACAACATGTAAACAAAGAACAGCTGATCATCGCACACATACAAGGATTCACACTGTCGCTGTATTACATGACAAAATATCACAGAATGCACATTCGTTACATTACCCCCAACTTTGAAGACGTTGACGTCCGCGTCAACTAATATTATTTACATTATTAACGAATGTGGAATTAAAAATCATGTCTCATGGACTTAACACTAGGCCAGTAACAGCATATAGTTTACAGTATAGCCCTTACTAGGAAATATATTCCTAAAAATAGAATGGTACTTGTACATTAGTATGATTACATTATTACCTGTGCCTTCGATTAAATTACCCATTGCACAGTTAGCATTGACTTTTGTTCCCTAGATGTATAAAATATTACATCTTTACATTGATGAGTTGAATAAATACATACACTGTCTTAATTAAAAATTTCCTATGTGCCAGTTACTACATACTTGGCTTATGAAGCTTTCACTCATATCTGTACATTTCACACATGCGATATACAGTGTTTCCCTGAGTTAAAAATAGCAATTACATCATTTGGATTTACAACTACCAAACATATTATTAATATCCTATAATCTATTTGTAATAGATAATATCATTTAACTTTGGCACTTATACACTTATTATAGCTGCGAAACAATATCACACTCCTAGTATTACAGGTGAATAAATAAATACTCTGTTAACAATTGAGAACAATCTGAAATAAAAAAAATTACAGAATATAGTTGTTCCCATATAAACTTTTATATCCTGAGGATCATCACTTCTGTTTTACAGGTAAGTTATACAATATACTCTTTCGAGTTCGTTCTATGACGTTTAAGATATCCCTTATATGAAAAATAAAAAAAAAAATCCAGGAGATTACATACTCCTGCAATGCCACATATGCACATGCATACAATATAATAAACCTTTCATTTGTACATCGTACATTTATGAATACCAATTATTTGTGTTAAATCTTTCCTTATTTTACCACGGTTTAATTAATTGTACACTTCTAATTCCAGAATTGACTTGCATTCATTATGATTTAAGTTTTCAACTCTACCCATGAAGATAAAAACAACATGGACAATAATGGGTAAGTTATTTTGTAATGTATCTGTTACAACGATAATACTGTTTACTTTTTCTTATACAACTTATTTTATAATAAATTTTCTATCCACCCTCCCATGTACAATATTCTATTTATGACTTCCCCTATTCTAAGAATTTCCTAAAGATTTAATTTTACATGATCTATCTTCCTGTTGAAGGGGTCTTCCTGCCGGGGGAGGAGTTCCAGAGTCCTAACAATGCCTTCAGGGTCAGATCCGGTCTTCCACACGTCCCGGAGTTGCTGATACAGGTGGTACCTGCCCAGGCCGGAATTACTCCCGGAGAAACGGGGAAACTCAGTCCCTGGCAGAGCCAGGTACTGGAATTCTGATAAAAGAATTCCCCTATTTCTCCTGGAGTCCTCCCGACCTAGCTGGAAGGAGGCTGTCTCCCACCACAGAAGCTTGGTCCCCCTGTCGAATGACCTCCACCCAGATGGAGGCCACCGAAGGGGTCCCAAGTCGACAGACTCCTCCTCAACCAGGTCCCACCTCCTCAGCGCTGGAGGGAACAAAGGCATGCCCCCCCTCCGAAGAAGAGCTAATGCTCCTCTCCGGAGGTCCACCGCTGAGGTCTCAGCAACTCCACTGGCCTCGGCTTCCCTCTCCTCTGCAACTGTGGTCTCCCGCACAGGTGGGGAGATACACAGGGCAGGAATGGCTGGAGCAAGTTCTGGGGTCGTCTCCTCTGCCACTGTGGTCTCCCGCACAGGTGGGGAGATACACAGGGCAGGAATGGCTGGAGCAAGTTCTGGGGGTCGTCTCCTCTGCCACTGTGGTCTCCCGCACAGGTGGGGAGATACACAGGGCAGGAATGGCTGGAGCAAGTTCTGGGGTCGTCTCCTCTGCCACTGTGGTCTCCCGCACAGGTGGGGAGATACACAGGGCAGGAATGGCTGGAGCAAGTTCTGGGGTCGTCTCCTCTGCCTCTGTGGTCTCCCGCACAGGTGGGGAGATACACAGGGCAGGACAAGGGAACAGGGGTTCCGAGATCTCCACTCTCTCAGGAGAAGTGAGGGGGGTTACTGTTTGGAACATTTCTTCGAAACCATATAGGCTCACGTTACTGTTTTCCCCTATGTGCTCCTGGAGCTCCTGGTTCTTTGCCAATGGGCTCCTGTCCCTCTTTACCTTATGAACAACACTCCTTACATTGAAATGTTGGGGGGTGACAGCTGGACTCTGGAGTACTCTGTGTTTCCTGGTTACATGTAACTGCATATGTGCAGGTCTCCGAGCTGTATATTTACAGTTGCTGTAGGGGCATTTCAACTGTTCCCCATGCTTGTCCCTGATGTGTTGAGTTAAGCTCTTCATTTGCGGGTACGTCTTGGTGCATGCTGCACAAGGGAACGACCTTGGAAGGGACGACATTCTGTAATACAGAAAAAAAAAAAAAAAATAAACATCATTAGTTTATATGGATAATATTAGATAAGGTATATTGGTCCTAAGCTATCTCTGATTCAGCCTCCCTATTAATTTATTAATTTTGTTTTTTATATTTAACATTTTCTTCTTTCAGACAATCTGTATATCTTCCTGTATATCCGTCGATTTGCGGCGTGGATCCTCTTCCGGAAATATCCAAGGTGGCTCGCCAAGGATTCGGACTGACAGTCTTGGTTCATCTCTCTGGCCAGGACAGGTGCACCAGAACAAGGATCACGGATGTACAGTACTGGGGATACAAGTAGCCAGAAATTTCAACCAGCCCCTACCCAGCATGCTTTGAGTAACCGTACCGGACAGCAAGGGTGCTGGAATTACGTAAATTCCCACCAAACAATGCTTCATTCTAAATATGTATATTTGTATTGTAGTATAAGGACATGACTCATAATAGGAAATCTTTAAACCACACAGGTTTTCTCCGGTTCCTCTTTATGTGTCTCGGTTCTGACACATTATCAGTAGTATCGATATCTCCCTCCCTTCCCTCAGCCTGGGTATCATTTCCCGGTGTATAATTTACATCCTTATCTGGTTCGACTACCAGATTACTGCTGAGTCCTCGATAGGGCTTCAATAGATCATGGTGTACAACTTTACTTTTCGCTGCTCTAGGTTTCCTGATTTTGTAAACAAGGTCCGAGATCCGGTCCTCTACATAATAAGGTCCATCCCATCTATTCTCTAGTTTGGGTGATCTCCCCTTTACTTTTGTAGACACGCGGCGCCATACAGGATCTCCTACTTTATAATGTTTAGAATTGGCCCTGTGGTCGTATGTCCTTTTCTGTCGATCACTGGCGTTGGCCATTTCCTGTCTGGCGCTTTCATGTAAGTCCCACAACTTCTGTATCAGTAGTTCTACATAACTACTGTATGTTGGGTTTTCCTCCACATTTGGTGGTTCACCATATAGTAAGTCTATAGGTAGTTCTATCTCCCTACCAAACATAAGCATGCTTGGAGTGTATCCAGTGCTACAATGTACCGAGGATACATAGGCTAATGTTGCGAGTGGAAGGTGTACGTCCCAATCCCTCTGATTTTGAGCTACATACTTGCTCAAAATATCCTCGACAGTCCGATTAAAACGCTCTACCAACCCATCACTTTGTGGGTGGTATGATGTAGTTCTCGTCTTATCTATATTCAATACTTGACAAAGTTGCTGAAACAGCTTGGATTCGAACTGACGACCCTGGTCAGTATGTAGTTGGCGAGGTACCCCGTAGCGACTTATAAAGTTATTGACAAATACAGTAGCAATAGTTTCAGCCTCCTGATCAGGCATGGCGTAACACTCCGTCCATCTAGTGAAATAGTCAGTTACGACTAGTATATATTTGTTACCTAATGTTGACTCAGGCAGAGGTCCTAGAATATCCATGGCAACCCTTTCGAGAGGAGCTCCTACGATATATTGCTTCATTAACCCTCGATGACTTGGGTTAGTTCCCTTTCTCTGTTGACAGACTTTGCAATTTGTACACCACTTTTTGACACTTTCTTGACATCCTAACCAGAAAAATCTATCTTTAACCCTAGCTAGAGTTCTGTGTATCCCAAAATGTCCAGATCCTGGATCATCATGTAGCATCTTTAGTATTTCTTCTTGTTTTGTTTTAGGTATGACCAGCAACAACTTCTGACCCGAGATATGATCTTGTTTTATATACAAGACTCCGTCTACTAGGCGCAAGGTGTTCCACTGTGCCCAGTATGCCTTGCTACCTATATTACGACTGCTAATATCCTCCCACTTGGGTTTCTCCTTATATAATTCCATCCATCCTATGACCGTAGCTACAACTGGATCCTTCATTTGTTCCTCTCTTAGATCTTTAGGTAGTTGTTTTTCAACCCAATCTTGACCTTGATCTGTTATTTTGGCTGTCCTGAGTTTTAAGATTGGCTCATCGTTGTGTTCTTTTTCATCTTTCTTGCCACAATGATCACATGGATGACAAGGTCGTCTGGACAATCCATCTGCGTTGCCATGGAGCCTGCCAGGTCTGTGTTGTATGGTAGCCCTATATGTACCTAGAACTTCCAGCCACCTGGCCATCTGTCCTTCGGGGTTCTTGAACTTCAATAACCAGTTTAGTGCTCCATGATCCGTCCGGACGAGGAATTCCACACCATAGAGGTAATGGTGAAAATGTTTAAGGGCTAAAATGACGGCTAACAGTTCCCGTCGAGTGACGCAATAATTACGTTCACTCTTACTTAGAGCTTTACTGAAATAAGCAACTACTTTTTCCTGTCCATCCTCGACTTGAGATAAGACGGCTCCAACTCCAAAGTTGCTGGCGTCTGTATCCAAGATGAAAGGTAGTTCCAAATTTGGATATCTTAGTACTGGTGCAGTGACCAACAGATTCTTCAGTCGTCTAAATGACTCTTCACAGTCTGGCGTCCAAGAGAAAACTTCCTGTTTCTCTGTTAGTTTATTTAAAGGCTTCGCTACCTCGGAAAATTTTTTGATAAACCTACGATAGTAGGAGCAGGTGCCTAGAAAACTGCGTACATCATGTACATTCTGGGGCTGTGGCCAATCTCGTACCATAACCACTTTTGCAGGATCAGTCGATATACCCTGTCCTGATACAATATGTCCTAGGAAGGAAACTTGTTGTTGAAATAGATCACATTTCTTAGGAGATATTTTAAGCCCAGCACCTCTAATTCTGTTAAGGACTTCCTCTAGTCGTGCAATATGGGTTTCAAAATCTGTAGAGAATACAATAATATCATCAATATAGATGAGGCAGGTTTTCCAGTGTAAGCCTGATAGTACGTACTCCATGAGCCTTTCAAATGTAGCTGGGGCATTACAGAGCCCGAAAGGCATAACATTGAACTGAAATAGGCCTTGTGTAGTTACGAATGCAGTCTTCTCCTTGTCGTTTTCGTCCATCTCAACTTGCCAATAACCACTGGCAAGGTCCAAGGTGGAGAACCACTTTGACCCTCGTAAGGCGTCAAGTGAATCGTCGATACGAGGAAGGGGATATGAGTCCTTAAGCGTTACATTATTTAAACGTCTATAGTCAATACAGAATCTCAGAGATCCGTCTTTCTTTGTGACTAATACCACGGGAGCAGCCCATGGACTTTTGGATGGCTCAATAATTTTATTCTCCAACATTTTCTCAACTTCTTTAGTGACTTCCTCTCTCTTACTAAGAGGTATTCTCCGTGGAGGTAATTTGCTAGGTATCGCTGCCCCGGTATTTATCTTATGCTTTATAACATTTGTTTTGCCCAGGTCACTTTTGGATTTAGCGAAGACATCTTGGTACGAACATAAAAGCTGTTTAACTGACTGCTGCTGCCCTTCTGGAATATGTTTCTTGCATTTTACTAACAACGGCTCCAGGTGCTCCGGAAGATCATCTTGTACATCAAGTGCTCCTATTCGATCCGAATTAACAGGTATACACTCCGGGTTTTGTTCTGGCAACACTTCTCCCATGGCAGTACATGTGCCACGGTATAACCTTCTGGCCTCATTGGTCGTATTCATGAGTCGTAATGGTATGGTTCCTTTCCTAGGATCGACTAATTGTCTGGCTACAATGATTCCTTCTCCCATAAGCTTTTGACTATTTGGTTCAATCAGCATGTTCTGTATTTCCTCCGTATTTCCCTCTACTTTGGCGGACACTATCGTCTCACTCTCAGGTGGTAGTACAAGGTTTTCTGTTAAACAGATTCTAAAAACCGAGTCAATCTGACTCTGCTTTCTACACATTATTGGTTCACCATCAAAAATGAGGGTACTTTTTCCAAGATCTATCTGACAATGATGAGCATGAAGGAAATCATAACCAAGTATAGCAGGTTCCTTGATATCCGCAATAACCATTGTGTGTTGGACCCATTTTTCATCTATAGTCAGGAAAGCTTCGAAGTGACCTTGAGTCAATACAGTTCTTCCATCTGCAACCTTCAGATTTTTCTGTTGGTTGATTATAGTTGGTTTTCTTTTATCTGGAATTTTCTCGTATATGTCGGGATGTACTACAGAAATAGTAGCTCCAGTATCTATAAGACAGTTAACATCTGTACCACATATATCCAATGTGATATATAACCCATCTGGTTTTGTTCTTTCTTTAGCTTTACAATACTTCTTGGACCGTACATTACTACTAGAGGCTTGGATATGGTCCCTTATCCCAGCCTGTTGCAGTTTTCCGACTGTCTACCGTAGAACTTATTCCGGTTAGAAGTTTGATTCTTATTGGCTGCTTTACTATCAGTCCTTTCATCCGCCTGTCGTTTCCAACAGTCTTTCTTGAGATGTCCCGTCTTCTTGCAGTAATAGCAAGTTTTTGATGTTCTCGTATTATGATTGTCTGTCCTTTCATTTCGTTGTCCATCTCTGTTTTCTAGTGTAGCTATCCTATTCTCCAACTCTGCCACATAGTTATTGCTTTCCTCCTCTATTTGTCTAACGTTGCTTGTTACACGCTTTCGTCGTCCTACTTTGAATGCCTCATGTGATAGGGCAATTTGTACGGCCTCATCAATGGTGTGTGCTCGATTTGCGTGCACGGCCCATTCCATCTCGGAATCATTTAAGGCATCTACAAAGCAGTCCATGCTTAGTTGTTGTCTGATGTCGCCATTAGCTGTGGGGTACCCCAACCTCACTAGCCTCTTTATTTCCTGAGCTAATTCTGGAAGTGTCTCCTCCTTCCTTCTATATTTCCCTCTTAACTGGGTTTTATATATAGCTGACTGATTATCAGGCTGAAATCTGGCGGTTAACGCTGTAACCAAAGTATTAAAATCTTTACGTTGTGTACTACTCAAATCACCTAGAACTCCTTGGGCGGTACCTCGTAATGCCGTGGCTAATTCCATGGCCTTGGTTCTGTCGTCCCAACCACCCATCTCTGCAAGGAGTTCAAATTGTATAAGATAATCTCCCCAATTATCTTTACCGTCGTAAGAGGCCGGTTTCCTAGATTTCCTGTGAGTCATTGCACCCATCTCTCCGTGCACATGGTTATTACTGGACAAAAATGTATTCATCATCCCCGATGAATCCCGAATAACAGTACTGTCTTTTTCTAACGGTCCAGCCCTATAACCCATGGAAATTCCTCTATGAGGCCCTCTGTCCTCACTATTGACCTCAATAGGAAATCGCCCTATATCTTGGTCCGAGGGAAAGAACCGTCCAGAAGGCGGCGCTTGTGGTCGACTAGCCCTCTGTATTCCCTCTGGAATTCCCATCATTGTCGGAACACCTCTACCTACCCCAGCTGGGGTGCTCGATGTCCGACCGCTCACTGGAGTTGGTGCAGCATCTAACATTTTCTCTAATGCCATTATGCGTCCTCGCAGGTGTTCATTTTCCTTCTCTAATACAGTTTCCTGCGTAAATGTATTTCTGTGGGTTGTCTCTAAACCTGAATCTGAGGATGGTATTCTCATCTGTATTTCACCACTTGGTGAACCATATGTAAACCGTGGGAACTGAGTCGTCCCGGCATCGGGTGTGACCTCATTGTCATCTCTTTCAAGGGCTGGACCCCTGAGCTCGTCTTCATTCATATGAATGTCACGACTGGCCATAGTGATTGGTCAGGTAAACGTCTTAATTGGCTAATATTTGGTATCCCACCGCTGCCACCAATGAAACGAACTGCTTCCTCGTCTCTACTTGAGGGTTTCTCACTCAAGTCTAAAATACTGGGTTTTGATCAACAGATCATCCAATTAGCCAATTATTGTAAAGAACAACTCAACGCCTTGGTACAAGTTAATACATATAATTCTGGTACTGCCGATACAGAGTCACAATGTATTGTTCTCTCTCGCTCTCCCTCTAATTATTGATAATAAGAGGCTATATCAGAGTTAGTTAGAACTCTTATTGTTATATGATATCTTATATAACTTGTATTTTTAATAGAATATGTACTGTAATCAAATTACAACAGAATTAAAGTTAACAATTCATAATTTATGGTTATATTTATCAATATAGTTATTTTACACTCAAGTTCACAATCTCGAGTTGTTGTCTTCAATTTGTACAATTCTACAACAATGGATAGTCTTCTAAACTTCAAACTATGTTTGAAGTATTAAATATTAAACAATAACACTTGGTATTTACTAATAACTTAATAACAAATAACTTCAAGGTTTATAGAAATTGATCAGAAAATCAATTTCACTATTACAAGATTAACTATATCTTGTAATAGACATACAAGAGAATGCTAGACTCTTGTATTATCCTATGTAAATATTATAACAGTTTAACAATAATTTATAGAAATTGATCAGGAAATCAATTTCACTATCACAAGATTAACTATATCTTGTAATAGAGATACAAGAGTACACTAGACTCTTGTATTATCCTATACAAATATTATAGAATTTAAGAATAATTTATAGAAATTGATCAAGTAATAATCAATTTCACTATTACAAGATTAACTATATCTTGCAATAGAGATACAAGAGTACACTAGACTCTTGTATTATCCTATACAAATATTATAGAATTTAAGAATAATTTTATAGAAATTGATCAGGAAATCAATTTCACTATTACAAGATTAACTATATCTTGTAATAGAGATACAAGAGTACACTAGACTCTTGTATTATCCTATACAAATATTATAGAATTTAAGAATAATTTATAGAAATTGATCAAGTAATAATCAATTTCACTATTACAAGATTAACTATATCTTGCAATAGAGATACAAGAGTACACTAGACTCTTGTATTATCCTATGTGCAAATTATTTATGGAAATTGATAAAATTACCAATTTCTCTATTACAAGATTAAAATCCAAATATCTTGTAATAATCACCAATGGTTAATATTCCTAAATAATTTACTAAGTTACTCCATTGTAATTATAAGACAATCCTGGAATTGCTTACAATGTAAGGGAGATAACTCATTAGAACAGATGTATCTTTTAGATAAATGACCAAAACGGCGTATGAATATATACCCGATGCCGGGATGAAAGAGTTAAATTTCACTGTGATCGCTCCGCCTTATATACCCCGAGGGCGTCCACTTTCCATATAAGGAAAAAGTGGAGGCAATGTGGAGGCAAAGTGGAGGCCGTTCAGACTGTTTACGCACATAACAAACGTGTTCCGCCGACGTCACAACATAGTGCAAAAATTGACAGTACAAGAAAACTTAAGAATTTAGCGTACAACTATTATTTAACAATGTAAAAATGTTCACTAAACATTTTTAAACACATGTCAAGCATTCGATTACATTTTAAGGCCGTATTTAAAAAGTTTACAATAACCGGCCGAAACGTCATTGTCAACAGTTTTTCAGGGGGAACAGTACGACTGACAGGAGCGAAAAATGACTTAAAATAGCAGTTATACGCTACAAGTATGTATGAAATATGATTGTTCCGTACATTAAAAGGTTCCTTGATCTTATAAACCATAATCTAATTTACAATAACCATTATTAAACTTACACTGCTAAAATATCAGTTTTGGATGCTGAACGCTGGGTCGAATCCCGATCAAAGATGGCGGCGGCTTCGACCCGTGATGAACTACTGCTTACAAGAAAAATCGTATAAAATCAGAAATATTCTTAAATGAACAGCCATTGGCATGAACTATAAGTAAAATATATAATCTAACTGTACGTGTTCCCCACTGTATACAAAATACGTGTTATAATGCTTTTATGACCTGTTGAACACACCAGGGGTATCAATATGACAACATGTAAACAAAGAACAGCTGATCATCGCACACATACAAGGATTCACACTGTCGCTGTATTACATGACAAAATATCACAGAATGCACATTCGTTACAATATGTTCATACGCTTCCTTGGAAATATTTATTTCAACACAAGACGATACATATAATGAAATGACTCTGCATACTCTAGTTAGTTGTATCACTTAGGGAAACATAAATTGTGAAAATCACATCCTGTGATGTCAAATACCAGTACATGGTTTCGCTGGTAGATCGTCGTGTGACCAAGACAACGGGGGTCACATACCTCTTAGCACAGGGAAATACCTACCGTGATTGATTGACAGTCCACGTCACTGCAACTCTCAGGTATATTGTAAGTACATTGTACCTGAAAAACTGGTCCAAGATGTCAAAAGTTTTTTACACTTAGATACCATGTGTAACAAGAAGTGAAATTACTGAATGACATGATGGATGATTAGAAATATCTTTACCCACACAAATACACCAATATTTATATGCACATTTTCATCGTAGTTAATACCAGAAAAACAAATCGAAAGAATTCTAGAAAATATTTTACAAAATTGCATCAGCAAATATAAATGTGAAAATTTGTTCTATACAGCGACATAGATAAAACATGTACCTATCATGTATGGTGTACTATTACTACTTATCAGAATACATCGTCTTACCGATATATAAATATCAAGGACGTACATTAATAAAACTCATCATCAAAATTTTAATTGTGGTGAACGAAAAGTTGTATCTTATATCAAATTGAAAGCATAAATGTTTTTAGTGTAGCAGATCTACAGTGGAGCCTCGATAAACTGAATAATGCGTACCACAATAACCGTACTTAAGTTTGATCTCCTATCGAAAACTAAAGCACCATAACTGACTGCACACGTACATTTTGACAAAAGTCTACAGATAAACGCTTGTGGCTATGATCTGGGGCAGCCGTCGCAATGACAACACACATTGTGTCAAGCAGTATTGGGTATATTTGTACATTTTTCGGTACGTGGCGACACACATACGTAAAATCCGTCCGGAATACTGCGAAAGTTTTATGAGAATAACATTCCGAATATGAATAACTTAAACGCCAGGTACAGATCCTGATGACAGCTTCTGGACGATATTCTTTAACTGCCCACAGAAGTATCTTCCGACAAGGATTTGACCAATTACCCGGCCGGGCACTAGCCATGCTAGCCGGGCACAGGTAAATCTGTCTAGCGCTTAGCGCTACCACAAGCACGTATAACTGGAGATTAATCTTGGTTACATCTTGGTTGGTTCAGCCAACCAGCAGCCAGGATTGTAACCAGAAATTAACCAAGAATCTACCAGGAATTGACCAATCAGAAGCGCGGAGGGAAATTCATATGGGCAGCTGAGCGCGCCATCAGTATGATACAGATCGAAGCGGTGATCAGCGTGACAGCGACATTTCGATCATTAGATAATTAGAAATCTGCGCTTAATTAATAGGTTTCTTGATAGGTAAGTGGTATATTTTTACACACAAGGTGTTAATCTAATATGTGATGTAAAAAAAGGTGATATTTTGTTAAGAAAACGTTGCATTTGATCGTTTAATTGATCGAAGCTCGTGATCGCTTAATTAATTAGGTCAGCTTGTGTAATCTGTCGTAAGTCATGCTTAATTAATTAGATATTTGGAATATATACTTCAACAAAACTCTTTTCCAACCTGAATTTACTGTTATAAGTTTGTAATAAGTTAACAATATAGTGCATTTTGTCAATAAAACAGACCTGATTAGGCCTAATGATTTAATTTAAATCAAATTTGCCAACGGCCAGACCTCGATATCGATTGACATTGATTGATTTTATATTCTCATTAGGAAAGTATTTCCGTTCTTCATATTTGATTAGCATGTAAAATCTGCCAAATTTAATATCATTTAATTACTTCAGTAGTGGTTTTAATTTTAAAGCCTATTTTAATTGGTATTAATTGGCTTATAAATACTCAAATTGTTTAATATTCTAAACAATCTTGCTACATTTTCTTCTCTACTTTTATAGGCCTATCATTGAGCAATTAATGCCAGAACATTATAAAGTTAATTAAGTCATTTAATTGTTTAGATACAGTAAACAAAAAAATGATAGATCTAGATACGGTTCATGAGAAAGAAATAGAATTTATAACACAGTTACAAACACAATTATTCAAAGTGGTTTTTTTAAACTTCTAGGCCTAACTGGGCAAATCATAAAATCTTTGTTTTGAAAGGAAATTCTGTAATATATATATAGAAATGACCGAGATATTGGTAATATACTTAATTTATGATTGATCAATACGAATCTTTGATAATTAAGATTGTACCAGAAACATATATAATAATATGTATATATATGTTTCTGATTGTACCCATTGGGCCTATTGTCAGGCCTATCCTGGAAGTGTTTGAACTTGAATTCGAAGTGTTGAGTCTGTTATAGGCCTAGTTGTGGCCCAGCATGATTTCTTTGCATCACAGGAGGAGGTCATATTTACCCGGGTATAAGCTAGTTACAGTAAACAGTGACATTGATAACATTGCAAGACATAATTTTTGTCCTGCTACAGATAATAATACATATTTATATTCAATCCAGGCTTCTAGGTACATACTACAAGCTTTGTTTGCTCAAATTTCATGAAATAAACACTAAACAATAAGATGGGTCTTAATTCTTGGCATACCCTTGATATAAAGGGGAAGCCGTTTATTTTAACTGATTTAAATTTATTTCCCAGAAGCAGAATGTACAAGTAGGCCTACTAATGTGGCTTACCTATTCTTACTTGTAGTTGAAATGATAGATATTTTGTACCTAGGCTATAGCAGTCAATGCCAATTTTGCGATGATGTATAATTTTAACCAAAACGGATTTATATTTAACAAACTGAAATCTATATCCAAATTATATCATATATGATGGATTTTGGTGCAGTTTGAAATTCAGGAAATTATCATCAGTGTTTGCTTTGTTTTATAGTACAAACCACTCTAGATCACTACTGCGTTTCTGTATTATAAAGGCGATAGTCTGAAGCGTTTATATGACACAGATATTGTCAAAACACATGAACTAGCTTCCGTTCTCAATCTACTTGGTATAATACAGAGACAAATGGGAAAGTCTGTAAGTGCATGCTTGTGTTCTATGGTCATTGTTTTTCAACATTTACAAGATATTTCATAGGTAACAAGACATAAAGGAAATTAAAATGTATTATTTAATCAAAGATAGATGACAGATAAATGTGAAAGGGGATTCAAAATACAAATGAGTTTTCATGCACCCCTGACTCGCCAGACGCTTGATTTATTTATATTATCATAGCCTTGCTAATTCCTGACATGGATTACATAACCAGAAAAAAATATATATACCGTATTCGCCGTAATTAGCACCCCTCCCCCTATAAGCATCCCTCCCCTTTTCTGGAGAAGGAGTTGAAATTATATAAATGTTCACCATCCCATGTATTTAACAATGTTTTATAACATGTGATGCCTCTGAATTTTTAAGGGGCTGTGGTGGTTGAGTAGATGTCCCAACGTATTACCACAAGACCTCTACTACTGGGTTGCGAGTTCGACTCTCATGTGGGGCAGATGCCAGGTAGTAGGTACTGACCGGCGTGACCAGCTGGTCGGTGGTTTTCTCCGAGTACTAAAACCTAGCACATGTTTACATGACCCTGGCGCGTATAACTAACTTTAAAAAACCAAACCGAAGCCTCTGACATAATCATTGTATCCCATATTACATTAATTTGCGAGTCTTTAACTTAATCATGACATAATAATGCGTCTTATAGGTTAAAAGGCATATGATATGAATGTTCAATGTAATAGATAAATGTATCATGAGAAACTGAGTACAGAAGGAGATCAACTACTGCTGATTTTTTTTATCCACAACTTACATTTTGGTTAACTAATGAGTACTCCTTTTGTTATGTAGTTATATATGAGCCCTGGGTGCTAATCACGGCAAATACTGTATATATATGTTATATTAAAATATAGCATAGGACATTTCTACTTTCAATTTGAGCAAAAAATTATATATGCAACTACGGCAGCGCGGCTATGTATATATATACCTCAAGTCATTCTGCGTTGCCAAGCAGAGAATTCCAAAGGCCTTGTTAAATTATTTGATATGCCACGAGCCTAAATGGTCGTGGCATATCAAATTATTGAACTTGTTGGATAAATTTCATCTCTATATAAAACAATAGAAATCCAGCTCAGTTGTGACGTTTCCGTCTACTGAGACAATGATGCAACATCATATACCTAGCTTATAATATGACGTCAAAACTACATGTGATGTCATAATAGTGTTATTACAAATGTGTCTTACCATAGTTATGACATGGCTGTATGACATGGCTGGACTGGCCAGTTTTGTGATAAATTTGTTTCAACAATACCTGGTATGACTTCATTGACTTGTTCTCTTATGATCTGTCAGTGTCTGCATGCATATTATAAATCAGGAAGCTTAAGTACAATGTGATCCATTTAATTTTCAGCACATCTTCATAAAGTGGACTCGAAAGGACCTTGGGAATGTAGCCCTTGGGTAATTATGCCGATAAGACTTGTCTTACAACAGACTTAAACTGATAGGTATGTATATATAGCAGTCTGGTTCTTTAATACCTAGCAGGTAAGAGGTATCAACTAAAAGTCGTACATTGAAATTAATTTGATAACTAAGTTGGCAACAAAATAAGGATACGATTGACATACCACTAGAAAAAAATAATAAAATAGATCATTACGCATCGATTTATGTACATGTATATCAAAAGAAAATTGTTTTTTGCTTTGTAAAAAAAAAAAATAACTTACACTTTTATTTATGCTACATACACTAATATTTTAAATCATTAATTTAATGATAACACTAAAATACTGCTTATTTTTCTCTCTTTTAATGGTCTTGTTTCATTGATGCCAAATGGTGTTTTCCCTACATGTGATTTGTTCTCATTGCAGCATTTACATACAGTCAACCTATCCCGTAACCAGCTGATTACTAGTAATTTGTTGTACACGCCCACCATCCAGGTGCCTGACAAATCCATTTACATCACCTACAGGACTGCCAGGACCTCAGTAGGTTGCAGTGTCTCCTCCAGGTCCTCAAACTCTTCTTCAATAATCTTCTGTAGGTATATAAAACTATACTTTTCCAAACAATCATTCAATAAGCATACATGTACTTGTGTCTTTATGGAATCTGTGGTCATTGATGTCTGCAGCGCTTAATTTGCTGACAATCTTTAATTTTATATAGCACACATTATGATATGATTGTCTGCAAAGCTCTGGATTCTATATAGACTATAGGTTACATAGGAAGAGAGTTCAATGCATGTATTAGCATTATAAACTCATTTTGAGTGTTTTTTATACTTTCTGGGGAGAGGGGCCCGAGATAGGCCCTAGGGTATACTGGAATTAGGGTGTCTGTCTAGCGAACTCCTCATATAGCACTTGACAGATTTTGATAAAGTTTGGTACACATATATATAACCCTGACATAAAGGGGAGTTGAAAAGACTATAGGGTTCTGCAATTTCCCTTTTTAATGGACTTAATACTAAATTTGTGCAGCGTATAGTATCAGTCGGCCACCCTAGCGACTTTGTAGTATTAAAATTGTTTAGTTAAACCAGGAAAACCATTTATCACGTAACAACAATATACTCCATAAGATGAAACAGCCATTTTGACAGTAATTAGTTACGTTACCATGTTAACACTTAGTGACGTTATAATGGTCACGTTTAACTTTTGGTTTAATTTATCCCTTTTCTTTGGCTTATTCTAGGTTTATTTTATATACTTGAATTGTGAATGTAAATGTGATAATATTCATATTATTTACAAGGATTTATTGCCCTCTACAAACAAAAGCTTTGGATTATTATCATCCAAGTTGGTACTGCTAGCTAGTTTACCTTGTACAGGATTAAATTCCTTGATAATTATCATTCTTTGTAAGCCTAAAGTAATTTAATATTTTCCAATGGACTGGTATTGCTACAGCTGCCCAATCTTAAGAATCAGGTGCTATCTGAGATGTGTTTAGAGGACAACAGTCTCACCCTGACCACAGAGCTGGCCCTATATTAGTTCTGTGTACTACAGAAATTTGACCTTAGTCATAACTGGTAAGTCATTAAGGCAAAATTGTGAGGATTTCATTAAGAATTGGAAAAAGAAGTTGAATAAGTAAGTTTCACAGTTACTTTAACTTGAACTGCAGTGGACCATATCAATAGTTTGAGGAATACTGGGTATTTGACTCAGCAGAGGTTGGTATCAATAGTCAGAAATAGACATATATATATATACTGGTCACAATATGTCAATAACATTTCAATAAAAAAAAAATCCAACAATAAAAATATGACGGTGTTTTGCAATAATGTTTAATAGTTAAATGAAGTGCACATTTTAAAATGCTGACAAGAATTAAAGCAGTCTACATTCAAATTCACAACCTCCACAATCGTGCAATAGAAACATTATTTAAATGCATTTTCTGAAATACCATGGCCAGTATACAAATGAAATTATTAACAACTGGCAATTGAGTAGGTATATACTAGGTGTTGCTGATACTGTTATTCCGTAATTATCCAATGGCTTTACACTACATTTGTATAAACAAAGACTGTGATCTTTATTCAATTGGTAGGTGCAGTTGTGTGTGACACTGGTAAAACAAATAGATGGTTTTGTTACTATGTATTTAATGGGAAGGAGTGTCTGTTCCAGGAATGAGGGGTATTCTATTCTGTTCCAGGAATGAGGGGTATTCTATTCTGTTCCAGGAATGAGGGGTATTCGATTAATAGCAGTTCGAGCTATTCAGGGTTTTGTTACCAAGATTATATATGGTTGGGGTATGGTCAGAACCATGAAATCAGTTATGACAAATGGGGGATATTCAGGAATGCAAATTCGAGTCAATCAGTTATGACAAATAGGGGATATTCAGGAATGCAAGTTCGAGTTAGAGGAGACTGTATAACTCATTTGATAAAATTGTTGCATCTTAAGTTGTTGGGGCTGGCTGCTGGAGGACTTATATTGCTTCAGCATTAAAGAGTTATGCTCGTTTTGTTTTGCCATGGATTACAATGGTTTGAAACAAGGGAAGACTTATATCATATGCATGGAAAAGATGGTTGAACCCTATTTTGATACTTTTGTTGAAAGTTTGTTGAAAGTTTACTTCAAAATGCTAACTTTTACTGAATTCATGAATGAATAATCAAAATGTTGATACTTGATTGTTACATAGTTCTTTCATACATTTGCATTTGTTTTATTTCAGAAAATGAAACCACATTTCAGAAGACACCATGATGGAAGTCTGAACCTTTCAGATACCGTACAAGCTTCCATAGTGAAGAGGGAAAATAAGGAAAGAGGATGGACTGCCCCTATTTCTCCAGGAATGGTTGCAGCTGCTGCAGCAGCTGCTGTAAGAAAGCAGGGTGGTGACACAGAAAATGTCATAGATGTCCTTGGGGAATACACTCTCCAATTTGGTGCCTTGAAGTATGCATGATATGAAATCTTATAATCATTACAACTTTTGTCAGGCTAGTTATTGTGAATATAGATTCTTCCAGATCTCATAAAATTTCATTGGTTATTCAGTATTTAAAAGTATTATTCACAAACTAGCTATTATATCACAAACTAGCTTAACAAACTCCTGTACCTTATATCTTATTAAACCTGCGGCAGAGCTGCACTTATATCTTATAAACCTGCGGCAGAGCTGCACTTATATCTTATTAAACCTGCGGCAGAGCTGCACTTATATCTTTATAAACCTGCGGCAGAGCTGCACTTATATCTTATTAAACCTGCGGCAGAGCTGCACTTATTATATATAAAACCTGCGCGGCAGAGCTGCAGGAGCTTTCTCTATCTTTATATATGTGTCAAAAAAGTAAAATTCAAGGACCTACCTGTAAACATTTATATTCCTGAAGAGCCATTAAGAAATGGCGAAAGTACTAGAGAAAGGTCATTGAGTTTTATTATATATGTATATAGACTAAGTAATCAATATAGTGTCTGTCTGTATGTCAACAGATGGTTAAGAGATATTAGAAAACTGATGGCATGGCCATACTTATAAAAATGATAGTTATGATGGCTGGCAGTGACAGTTTATAGATGTGCATAAGGAGGTAGAATTTTCTATGAGAAATCAAGGAAGATAATAAATATTTTTGTAACACTTCAATGAACATTGTAGATGCTAGAGATAAATATCTTAATGATGATTTTTTTTATATTACAGAGGTCAGACTTTTCGGTGGGTGCTGGAGAATGCTCTCGGATATGCCGGCTACCTCGTGTCTGCATCTGAATCCGAGACATCTTCCAGCTCTCATAACAGCAAAAACAAGGAGGCCTTCATAAGGTATGTAGGCAGCTTTCCTGAGGGCCGGGAGGCAACACAACAGAAGAGGCCAACACCATCAAGGTTATCTTCACTCGTGAAAAGGACCTGCCCTGCCACCTCATGTGTTAGCCTCTAAAATTAAGAATGTTACAGCAGAGCGAAAGATTAAGCCTTGTAAGTCTTAATATCACTTTTATGAAAATTCTAATTTTTTATAATTACTCTTCACAAAATTTAGGATTGCAGATATTAATTGTAATTGAATGCTTGTAGTTTTCAAGTGTGATTTAGCAGAATTTTGTTTTTTGAACAACCAAAGTCAACCAAAAGATACACTGTATCATTAATGTAACTATTTGGTGTTTTTGTTTTGCAGCAGTGATTGCTGAGATTGAGAGGAGGCAAGCTAAGAAGTTTGCAGGTAAGTGTCACTGTGAAAAGTTAATTTAATAATTTTATTTTGTTTTTAAGGTTTTAACAAGCATTTTAACAGAGTTTGATCAATAATTAAAACCTTAGTACAATAAATCCAGTAAGTCACATTATTGTTGGTAGAGACAAAGCTTATGTCAAACATTAAATGCTTATTTTTTTATAAATACTGGGTATATAAATTTCATAATTAATACAAATTACTTTCCAATGCACATGTTATGAAATCAGACTCTCAATATTAAGCAAGCAATTTCTGGGTCAAGTTCTTACTTAGCCTTTTGTTGAAAGACCAGTAAAGTTGTTTTTTTTCTTTTTGGCTGAAATCCTTACTGGGTAATTATTATAATGTACAATTGTACATATAGGTACAGTATTCGCTGTAATTAGCATCCCTCCCATTTTCGGAGAAGAGGTAAGTTTTTAAGTTCAGTGGAAATGGAATTATGACAACTGATGATGTGCATCCAATCAAACCAATATGATGCTGGAATAACATATTTAGGAAAATTCTGTAGTCCACCAGCTAGATCTAAAATTGATTTTCATTATAGGTAATTTTTTAATTTTTTTTTTTTTTTTTGTGTGTGTGTATTTATTTGTATGATCTTTTATTTTGTCAGGCGGTTTTGTAAGTATAGATGTATGCGAAATATATGCTTACTTATGCTTATTTCATTGCTTTGTGGCTATTGAATATAATCCACTTCTTTCATAACATAATCACCTGCCTTAGCTTGCACTGTATTAAATATCAAGTGTATTCCCTGTAGTAAACATTCTTTTTTTTTCCATTTATTTATGCCCCTTTCCATTATAATATTCTAATTAATATATATTAGCATATTACCAGAATATATATCTAACATGTATATAGTAATACAGATAATGTTGTCTTTTGTGGTGGCTTCTTTATCACAGAAATTATTCATACATAATATATATATATATTCACATCATTCTTCACATTTCTGTGATAAGTATCAAATTTAATAATTTGGATGTGGGATTTTTGTTTTTAACGACTATATGCAATCTTTGTGGTGACTAAACCTTCCATAGCCTTTAACATTTAACTATGAATACTCTTCAGTCTTGCTAATAAATGTATAAATATCACCAGCTCTTAACCCTTTCAAGTTATATTTGCTAAATATATGGTGACAATTCAGGCTAATGCTTATAAGTTATACCTATATAACTGAAAACACCGTTTATTTAGAGTACACTCAGATTTCTGTGTTATACATGTATATCCATGACATAAAAAATCTATTCAAATTAATCCTTAAATATACCATGATCATTTGTTAAATTAATGTGATATTGCGACAATCACAATAATATTTATTGCCTATTTCAACTGTATCAATTCAAATGGGAAACATCAATGAATTTATCAATATGTTGGTTTTTTTTTTTTTTTTTAAGGAATGTTGAACAATAAAGTAGTTTTATGTCCTATTTTGTGATGTTGTTATGCATCAGAAATGTTCATTTAAAAGTTGTTGCTATATTTTTTATCAGAAAACACTTGTTGGTAAAATGTTTAATTCAATACCAGATAAGACGAAATTGAAGATTGTTAATGGATAAATTTTCATATTTCTACTGCTGTTTTCAGGATCGACAGAGGGATCAAAAGGTACATCTACAGTTGAACCTCCCAAAGCATTATCAGTACCAGGTATTCTTTCTACTGTATCAGCATGATTGCATCACATACTTATATTTATGTTTTACGTGTACAAATCATAAGTAAATTATTTTCGAATGTTTTCAATTTCAAAACGGAATAAAAAGAAATAAAGCAAAAACATGTTTGGCCTATGTCGTTACATGGATCTTGATCACGATCAAGCTTTGATGGCTAGCTTATGTCTCATGAAATCTCTTATGGGTGCATGTACATTGTACATTGGTAGTTCAAGGGGATGAACATTCTTCTAAACAATGACTTGTCTTAAATTTCATGCACCATTTATACCTAGAATTAACGTTGGAGAAACCCAAAAGCCTCCTCACCCCAAGTCATCATCAGGTAAGAATTCCTATTTATCAAAACCAGGAAAAATTCCAGACAATATTTTTATCACAAAACAGGAAAAAAAGTTTTATTTTCATTTGCAAATTTGATTTATAAATATCACCAGCTCTTAACCTTTTCAAGTTTTATTTGCTAAATATATGGTGACAATTCAAATGCTTAAAAGTTATACCTATATAAACTGAAAAACACCGTTTATTTAAACACTCACTCACGATTTCTGTGTTATACATGTATATCCATGACATAAAAAATCTATTCAAATTAATCCTTAAAATTATACATGATCATTTGTTAAATTAATGTATTGCGACAATCACAATAATATTTAATTTTTATTTTTATTTTTATCAATTCAAATGGGAAACATCATGAATTTATCAATACAATATACATGTTGGTTGCCGATCTCGAAAAAAATAAGGAATGTTGAACATAAAGTAGTTTTTTATGTCCTATTTTGTGATGTTGTTATGCATGGACATGTGTTAAGTCAATTTAAAATTGTTGCATATTTTAATTATTTAGAAAACACTTGTTTGTAAAATCAATGTTTGATTCAATACAGATAAGACGAAAATTTTTAATGGATAAAATATTTCTACTGTGTTTTTAAATAAATCGACAAGGGGATCATCAAAGTATAACCTATTGAATTTCCCATGATTATTAAATAAATTTCAGGTTTCGGAACTGTATCAGCATGATGCAAACAACTTATGTTTAATGTACAAATTTTATAAGAAATTATTTATAATTATTTTTGAATGTTTTTTAATTTGTAACAATAAAAAAAATAAAGCAAAAAACATGTTTGGCCTATGTCGTTACATGGATCTTGATCAGATCAAGCTTTGATTGCTAGCATGTTCATGAAATCTCTTATGGGTGCATGTAATTTTATTATTGGTAGTTCAAGGGGATGAACATTCTTTAAACAATGACTTCTTAAATTTCAGCACCATTTATACCTAAATTAAAACTGATAAAGCAAACATCGCAAGCGGCTGTGTTCCCCAATGGTTTATGTGTACTGATATTAGGAGTTTTCCTACCTACATGAGACGCCCGGATGTACCTTTGTGGGACTCGTCTCGCCATTGTTTTCAGATATCAGACTAATACTTAAAGGATCATATAGCTGTACAATCCACGGATAAATTCATAGGTAAACAACAACCACATTCAAGATAAAAAAAAAAAAAAATAAAATCTGTGGTTCCGAAGACATGAACCTTTTCCATGTGAACATAATTAATAGATAAAAATAATACAATCAAAATATCACAACTCTGATCCTTCAACAATAAATTCCAGCAAACCCTTACAGCAAACAACAAAGAACAGAGAATCATTCATATAATTGTGTAATAGGGATATTTTTGGAATGTGGTAATAAAAAAATTGCATTACACCACCCTACTACCATGGGTTATCATTGTTTATAGAGGAATCTGAGTTGTATTATTGCGTGAACAACTATCTCTTTCGTCAAAATGTACTGAAGTTTTTTTTAAAAACGAAAAAGAAAAAATACTTAGACATATGAATGATAATAAAATATGTATGCCATCTATAAAGAGTTTCAATATTGTTTTTTTTATTTAAGCAAAGGGCAAAAGCACCAAGTTTCAAGGGGAATGTACTTTCAGTCCAGACACCTCCAACCACTTCCATACCCACCAACATTAGCAACAGGTTAAATATTCACTAACTAGCTTTTAAAATCAATTTTTATTTTTTATGGTTTTATAGAAATGTAATAACACATCATCCCACACACTCCTGCACATCGTTTTATTCTTCATTTGAAAAGCTCACTACTTTTAATTAGAACGAAAAATATAAATTTTAAATTATTTCATAGTATACATAATACATGGATTTGTTTTTAAAAAAAACAATCCATCGAAAGTTAAAAGAAACCTTATGAAATAGGCAAGCAGTCAAAAATTTTATGTGAGAAGATTATATACAAAGAAAAATCAAAAAATTTGTAGAACCCACACCAATACACGGAAACATACAGCAGCTACACATGAATAAATCAAAGCCCTAAAACATAATCACAGGTTAATCAATTTTGTTTGGCTCACTGTGTGGGGAAACATCCATATTTATAATTTGTACTTGTTAATCTTATATTAGTAACTCATATAAGTGAGCTTTTGCTCGGAATCCATCAACAATTCCATACCAAAATTTTATTGAAAACTTACGTGAGGTGATGTTACCTGAAATTTATCTTTCTAGTAACATTCTCCTATAGGTAAGAAATGGATGACCTGACACCCGACCCTCGCCATGGGGTGCTTAGGAGCCAGGCAAAAAGTGAACATATTGGTAATATTGCTATGAATTATTTCTGTGGAAGTTACCAATGGATATTGTTCATATTTTGCATATTCCATTCATAACAGTTTCCCTAAAAAAGCAACCCCAATTTAATTATTTTTGAACCAATTTTATTCCAGCTCCAGTGTCAAGGGATCATCAGTTACCTGAACCTTCCACACCTGCTTCAATATCCGGTAAATTTAAGTGCTGACTATTTAAGTGTTGTTGCCCAATAATCTTCAGTTCTGTTATTTTAACTTCTAACATTGCGCTTGAGATTGTAATATTGTTTTATCTCTTTCTGAAAAAAGTACATTTACGAACATGTCAGACTTAAGGGTAATACATTCAAGGACATGTCAGACATCCGGGTAATACATTCAAGGACATGTCAGACATCAGGGTAATACATTCAAGGACATGTCAGACATCAGGGTAATACATTCAAGGACATGTCAGACATCAGGGTAATACATTCAATGACATGTCAGAATCCGGGGTAAACCATTCAAGGACATGTCCGACGATCCAGAGGGTATACTACATTCACAGGACTGTCAGACATAGGGAAACTTTCAAGGGACATGTCAGGACATCAGGGTAATACATTCAAGGACATGTCAGCCATCAGCTGGTAAATTACATTCAAGACATGTTCAGACATCAGGGGTAATAATTCAATGACCATGTCAGAATCAGGGTAATATACTCAAGGGGGGACATGTAGAGCATCAGGGTAATACATTCAAGGACATGTTCCAAGGCATAAGGCGTAAGACATTCATGACTGTCAGACATCAGAAGTAATATATCGAAGGACATGTCATGCATCAGGGTAAGAATTCAAGGACATGACAGACATAGATTAATATATTCAAGGACATGTACAACGGACTTAAGGGAGGGAGTTAAAAGCATTCAAAGGCGAACAATGTGACAGACGATCAGAGGTTGTTAATATACTATATTATCAAAGACCATGTCAGACTTAAGGGTAAAACATTCAAGGACATGTCAGACTTCAGGGTAAAACAATCAAGGAGGGGTCACACATACAGGGTAATACATTCAGAGTGGAACATTGTTCAGACATCAGTGGTAAAGTATACATTCAGAGTGACATGCGACAGGACATCAAGGTTTATTCATCATTCAAGGAACATGTCTACAGAGCACAGTTGAAGGGTACAATCACACAAATACTCAAGGAACATGTACGGTGAACATCATGGGTAATTATAGTGCAAGGACCACTTGTATAGTCAGTAGGGTAATACCATTCAAGGACATGGTCAAGCAAACAAGGACATACATTCAAGTTCAGGTCGATACATCAGGGTAAAACAAAGGCAGAAGGACACAAGATGGCCAGGTATTAATCAGGATAACATTCGAAGGACTTGTCAGTACATCAGTATGGTAAATACAGTTCAAGGTACATGTCAAGGACGTCTGGGTAATGTATTATCTCAGAACAATGTACAGACACATCGGGGATCAGAAAATCAAAGATACACCTCAATACAGGACAATGTCAGAACTATAGTTCATGTTCAGACCTAACTACCTTACATTTCCAATGGAGCACGTCAGACAATCAGGGGTAAATACATTCAAGGATGCTTGTCGCACTAATCACAGTCAGAGTAATACACATTCGAGGCACATGTCAAGACATTAGGGTTAAAATATGAGGACAGTCAGACATCTAGGCGTAAAAACATTACAAGGATCATGTACCAGACTTCTTAAGGGCGTAAATCTTTCGAGGACATGTCAGACATCAGTGCGTAATACATTCAAGGACATGTAAGACATCAGGGCTAATAATATTCAATGACATGTCAGACATCAGAGTAATATATTCAAAAGGGACTGTCAGGACTATCAGGGGTATTAATACATTAAGGACATGTCAGACTTAAGGGTAATATATTCAAGGACATTGTCAGACATCAAGAGTAATCACATTCAAGGACATGTCAGGCCATCAGGGTTATAAACTTCTCAAGGAACATGTCAGAAATCAGGAGTAAAATATTCAAGGACATGTTCAGACCACCAGGGTTAAAAACTATTCAAGGACATGTCAGACATCAGGGTAAAACATTCAAGGTCAGACATAGGGTAATACATTCAAGGACATGTCAGACATCAGGGTAATACATTCAAGGACATGTTCAGACATGGGTAATACATTCAAGGACATGTCAGACATCACAGGGTAATACATTCAAGGACATGTCAGACATCAGGGTAATACATTCAAGGACATGTCAGACATCATTAATACATTCAAGGACATGGGTATACACATTCAAGGACATGATTACATCAGGGTAATTGATTACATTCAATTGACATGATTACCGACATGTCAATAATAAACATTAAGGACATGATTTACAGACATATGGATAATTGATTACCACATGGATACTTGATTTACACATGGATACTTGATTACCTTGGATTTCTTGATTACCACATGGATAATTGATTACCACATGGATACTTGATTACATTACATTGATTACACATGGATACTTACATTACACATTACTTGATTATTACATTACACATGGATACTTGATTACACATGGATACTTGATTACACATGGATACTTGATTACACATGGATACTTGATTACATATATACATACTTATTGATTACCATTACCATACATTGATTTGACATTATTTACACATGGATTGATTACAGACATTACCACATATGGACTTGATTACACATGGATACTTGATTACACACATGGATACTTTGATTACTTGATTACACATGATACATGATTTCACACATGGATACTTGATTACTTTGATGGACTTGATGGACACATGATACATGGACATGGATTACCACATGGACTGTATTGATTACCACATGGACACTTGACACACATGGATACTTGATTATTACACATGGATACTTGATTACCACATGGATACTTGATTGTCACCACATGGATACTTGATTACACATTCATGGATACTGATACATTCTTGATTACACATGGACTTGATTACCACATGGATACTTGATTACACATGGATACTTGATTACCACATGGATATTGATTACACATGATTACCACATGGATACTTGATTACCACATGGACACTGGACCACATGGAATTGATTACCACATGGATACTTGATTACCATGGGATACATTAATGACATGTCACATACTTGATTACCATGGATACTTTTACCACATGGATACTTGATTACCACACATGGATACTTACTTGATTACACATGGATACTTGATTACATTACCACATGGGTAATACATGATTACTTTGATTACCACATGGATACTTTACCACATGGATACTTGATTACCACATGGATACTTGACCATGGATACATTGATACCATTACACATTGATTACCACACACATTGATTACACAGGATTTGATTACCACATTACTTGATTACACATTACATGGATACTTGATTACCACACATGGATACTTTGATTATTACCACACTTGGGATACTTTCAAGGACATTGATTACAGACATGGATACTTTTTACATGGACACTTGATTACCTGATTACACATGGATACTTGATTTACATACATGGACATCATTATTACTTGATTACCACATGGATATTGATTACCACATGGATACTTGATTACCACATGGACATTACATGGATACTTGATTACACATGGATACTTGATTACCACATGGCTCTTATGATTACCACATGGATACTTGATTACCACATGGATATTACCACATGGATATTACTCATGGTACTTGATTACCCACACAGGACTTGATTACCACTTTGGTTACGCGCTTGATTACTATTACCTACTTGATTACCACTTGGATACTTGATTCAACACTTGGCTTTATGACTGGGTACCTTGATTACCACATGGATACTTGATTTACCACACATGGATACTTGCATTACCACAATGGATACTTGATTACCACATGGCATAACTTGATTAACATGGAGTACTTTGTATTACCCACATGGATACTTGATTCCTACCTGGATACTTGATTACCAATGGATACTTGATTACCACATGGATACTTGATTACCACATGGATACATTGATTACCACATGGATACTTGATTACTCACGTTTACTTGATTCCTAATGGATTACTTACTTGATTACCTACATGGATACTTGATTATCTACATGGATACTTGATTACCTACATGGATTACTTTGATTACCCACATGGGATACTTGATTACCACATGGATACTTGATTACCACATGGATACTTGATTACACATGGATACTTGATTACCACATGGATACTTGATTACCTACATGGATACTTGATTACCACATGGATACTTGATTACCACATGGATACTTGATTACCACATGGATACTTGATTACCACATGGGATACTTGATTACTCACATGGATACTTGATTACCACATGGATACTTGATTACCACCACTTGGATACTTGATTACCACATGGATACTTGATTACCACATGGATACTTGATTACCACATGGATACTTGATTTTTTTACCACATGGATACTTGATTACCACATGGATACTTGATTAACACATGGCTACTTGATTACCCACATGGATACTTGATTAAACACATGGCTTACTTGATTTACCTACATGGATACTTGATTACCACATGTATTACTTGATTTACACATGGATTACTTGATTACCACATGGATACTTGATTACCACATGGATACTTTGATTACCACATGGATACTTGATTACCACATGGATACTTGATTACCACATGGATACTTGATTACCACATGGATACTTGATTAACACATGGATACTGATTACCACATGGATACTTGATTACCACATGGATACTTGATTACCTACATGGATACTTGATTACCACATGGATACTTGATTACCACATGGCTCTTTGATTACCACATGGATACTTGATTACTACATGGCTCTTTGATTACCACATGGATACTTGATTACCACATGGATACTTGATTACCACATGGCTCTACTTGATTACCACATGGATACTTGATTACCACATGGATACTTGATTACCACATGGACTACTTGATCACCACACGGATACTTGATTACCACATGGATACTTGATTACCACATGGATACTTGATTACCACACAGTTACTTGATTACCACATGGATATCTTGATTACCACATGGATACTTGATTACCACATGGATACTTGATTAACACATGGCTATACTTGATTACCACATGGCATACTTGATTACCACCATGGATACTTGATTACCACATGGATACTTGATTACCACATGGATACTTGATTACCACATGGTCTCTTGATTACCACATGGATACATGATTACTACATGGCTCTTTGATTACCACATGGTTACTTGATTACCACATGGATACTATTGATTACCACATGGATACTTGATTACTACATGGGATACTTGATTAACACATGGATACTTGATTTGATCATACACTGGGCTTCAAACTTGATTACTTACATAGATACTTGATTACAACATGGAATACTTGATTACCACATTGACTTGATTACCTACATGGATACTTTAGATTACCACATGGCTACTTTTGATTACCACATGGATACTTGATTACCACAAAACTACTTGATCACCACATGGATACTTGATTACCACATGGATACTTGATTCCTACATTGATACTTGATTACCACACCGGTTACTTGATTACCACATGGATACTTGATTACCACACAGTTACTTGATTACCACATGGATACTTGATTACCTACATGGGCTCTTTGAGTTACCACATGGATACTTGATTACCACACAGTTACTTGATTACCACATGGATACTTGATTACCACATGGATACTTGATTACCACATGGCTACTTGATTACCACATGGATACTTGATCAACACATGGCTTACTTGATTACCACATGGATACTTGATTACCACATGGATACTTGATTACCACATGGATACTTGATTACCACATGGATACTTGATTACCACATGGATACTTGATTACCACATGGATACTTGATTACCACATGGATACTAGATTCAACACTTGGCTTATTGATTCCCACATGGATACTTGATTACCACATGGATACTTGATTACTTACATGGCTCTTTGATTACCACATGGATACCTGATTACCACATGGTTACTTGATTACCACATGGATACTTGATAACCACACAGTTACTTGATTACCACATGGATACTTGATTACCACATGGATACTTGATTACACATGGATACTTGATTACCACATGGATACTTGATTACCACATGGATACTTGATTACCACATGGATACTTGATTACCACATGGATACTTGATTACCACATGGCTACTTGATTACCACATGGCTCTTTGATTACCACATGGATACTTGATTACCACATGGATACTTGATTACCACATGGATACTTGATTACCACATGGATACTTGATTACCACATGGATACTTGATTACCACATGGATACTTGATTACCACATGGATACTTGATTACCACATGGATACTTGATTACCACATGGATACTTGATTACCACATGGATACTTGATTACAACACATGGATACTTGATTACCACACATGGCTAATTGATTACCACATGGATACTTGATTACCATACAGCTATTTGGAAATGTAAACGTATTGGGATCACTGTATTTAAAATGGCTACTCAGTAGCTATATTAGTTTTTCCATAATTTGAAAATTTTTGAAGCTATCTCATAAAACATTTTATAACATGCAGCAAAGTTATTCACAACAAAACAAGAGTAAAATAATTTGGGTCAAGAACCTCTCAAATCAAGGTCATAAGTTTAAAGGTCTGGTTTTAAAATTGCTTTTGTGATGAACATCTTATTGATCAATGAAGAAAATTATGTTAAGCAAAGACTTAATTGACCTTATGTCAGTGACAGTGGGAAAAAGAAGTTAAGGTCATCAAGTTGGAGGTCTTTTCTTTTACACATTATTCTTTTCTGATTTACAGTGTCTAAATCTTCACGAACCATTACTGAAGATGTACCTATTCCTCATCTTCTTGCTGGCTGGGAGCGTACCTTACCACAGGTTGATAAAGAATGGATCACCAAGGCATTGTTTAAGGAGAAAGGATATGGTTCCTTTGATGAGTCAAGAGTAGACCAGCTATGGTGGTACCCACCACAGGCAAGATTGGTCAACAATGTCCTGCCTAATGTGGATAGGTACTTTGCCCACTCTTTGTTCCTTTGGATGCCAAGGAAGCTGTGGAAGGCCAGACTCATTTGTCCATATCCTAGCTGCCACAACAAGGAGTTAGTCTCTGGAGGGATTCATCCCAGGGTGAGGAAGGTCCTTGGTGTTTCGTCTTTCTACCTCATAGCAGCAGAGGATTTACAGTGTCCTAAATGCCGGCGGAAGGTGGTGAGCTGGAGTCACAACATTGTTAACCAGTTGGACATTGGACATCGTCTCCAGTTTCCATGCATTCTGACTGGCAGAAATGGATGTGACATGCAGATTGTCCGCCTTCTTCGTAACCGCGGTCTTGGGAACAGCTGTGGCCAGATTCAGAAGAAGATTGAGGAGCAGCATAGTGATGCCTGGTTACAGAAAACCATCCATTTTCTCACAGATTGCAAAGGATTCTCAGCTGCTGTGACATCAGGGTTGGTGACAACTCCATCTTTTGATGTTGTTCCATCCATGGAGCACATTCCAAAAAGTCGGTGGCTAATGAATGTGTACATTCAGGATGTGTTGCAGAGGATGGAGGAACTGAAAGCCAGCATCACCTCGCAGTTTGGCAGTATCCTGAAAATGGACTCCACTAAGAAGGTAGTTAAGAAGCTTTCTGGACCATCTGCAGGGACTGCTATGTGGTTTACCAACATCGGCAACGAATATAACCAAGTCATCATGTCTGTACTTACCACGCACGAAGGCTATGGCTTGGCAGATATGGCCGATGGTTTGGTGAAAAGATACAGTGATGCTGGGATGACACCACCTACCCTCCTGTATGTTGATCGGGACTGTTGTGGATCATCGTCGGTTAGGAGACTCTTCAGGAACTGGCCCAATCTCCAACTGAAGCTGGATATCTGGCATTTCATGAGGAGAATCTCAACTGGATGTACAACAGATTCACATATGCTGTATGCCATGTTCATGGGTCGCCTGAGTCATTGCATCTTTGAATGGGATCAGGATGATC
>NW_027187906.1:0-57168 GCF_041381155.1 Argopecten irradians | reverse complement strand
TATTCGAAAGTATTTAAAATCTACATGGTTAGTATAAAACCATTCTCCAACTCCACCTGAAAAGTCCTTATTTCTTACATTAGAAATGTATGTGTTTCAAACAAGGTAAATGTTATCCACATTATTTAAAATTTACAAGCAGGAACTTAATGTCATAAAAGAAATATATTGACTAAGTAAGTTTCATAAATTTCAGAAAGACAACTCGTATTTAAATATGAAATCATTTCAGACGTGAAAAAATACCTGATCTCCGTAGCCGAAGAGGCATGGCTAATTTGCTGATCTTCAATTTTCAAACACTGTCACGTCTGGAGAAAAGTGCTGTTTGTGGCCATGCATTTTAATGTGGTCAGTCTGAAATATGCAACAGTTGTCATTAATAAAGTTTTACAACAAAAAAAGCTACAATACTAGTGCATTTTTGTTATGATCAATGCCTAGACATAAATTATAATGTTGGAGTGTCACTATTAGATCATGTACATGTTTGTGAAAATGGTTACATACTTTTTTATATATGTTAGGTCCATGGCAAGTCTTTCACAGACCCATGTGTATCAAAAAGAAAAAAAAAGAAAACATGTGACTAAATTAAACATAGACTGGTTCCTGCCTTAGTTACCTCCCTTGCGTACGCTTCAGTGAGCGGAGCGCAGCCTGGCGGAGAGTAGAGAACTAAGGGAAGGGAACCAGTCTAAAATTAAACAATACATCTGTAGAACAAATTATATGCAGCGTAACTCAAGATTGTCTCCTCTTATTAGTAATTATTACTACAAATAGTTCAGAAGTTAGGGTCCAGCCTGGACAATCAAATCACTGTGAAATTGGCTTTAATTTTTTGCCTTTCTCTTAGAACATAGCAGGATATTATTAGATAAGAAGAGGATGACGAGTCAGTTCTTATACAATATATCTCACTTCATTCAAAGGGAAGATATTATGAAGTATACATGTATATTGTATAATAATACCACATGAGTTATAGCAATCTGATTTTAAAGTTAATTATAGAATTTATTTTTAACTTAAAACTTACAATGAATAAAAACATTGCTCCCAATACACTTATCAATACAGTGACATTCATATGTACAATATCATACAAACTTTAAAAGTTCCACATTTTGTTTGCTTACCAAATAAAAAAGTTTGGGTAAGTTCTTCTTGCCCAGTCCTGGAATATTTTCTTGATTAAAATCAATTGTATTTGTACGGTATTTAATTTCAAAGACATCAATCTGTCAAATCTGGAAAATTAAAGAAAAATTAACTAATGATGGCAATTTAGCATGTTTGTATCTCTGACATATACATGTACATGTATACATTTTGTGTATATGTAACTACATGTACTACCTATAGGTTAACTACCCGTATTTACTTGGGGTTATTGAATTAATATTGCATGTAAGGTTCTTTAATGATTTACTTTTCCCTATTACACCATGTTGATAACTGTTCTCTTTAAAATAAACTTTTACAGAACTATCGAATCAGTTAAAAGTTCTATAAATGTCCTCATCAAAGACTAGACATACAAAATGTAATTATAAGTATCCACAATTAATTTCAATATTCTATATTTTCATTATAGCAAAATATTAGAAATATATTATTAAATAATCATATAATTATATTTGCCATTGGTTGTCATTTATTTACTATAAACAATCTATGCATTTCAAAATTGCATATTGATAAGATTCACAAAGAAAACATCAATCTTGGATCTGAATTAATATTCAGTTGACACAATATTTACCATAGATAAATTTAAGAACAAATTAAAGAATGTTTACAAAACATAAATGCCATCATTGAATCAGGATTATATTAATTATAACATTATTATTGTATCTAAATTAAAGCATCGCTACTCTGGTATTTCTATTTTATTAGTCTAGTGATTTATTTTCATTAAAAAAGCTGTGTCAAAAACATGAAGGGACCCTTTCCTGGTAGGTACATCTACATAATTATGCACTATATGTATTAATTTGTGAAGCTGCAGAATGTATACCAATGTAAACTTCACCATTTACATATATAAACATTATCCACAATGGTGTGGAATTTATACAATTACCACACTGAAGTTGTGATAACACTTACAGCTAGTGTTCATGTTTTATTTGATTTCTAATTTCCTGTTTTATTTGATTTCTTATTAAACCTTTATTCTTTATATAAGCCTATTTAAGCAAGGATATGGACAAAAGAGAATGTTGACAGTCTTGAGTCTTATAAATATAATTAGTTCTACATGTACAAATTATTATACATGTATGTAGATTTCTACATGTACTATGTAGTCTACATGTAGGGTACCATTAATGTTCATGTATCCTTCTTCATGCCAATCTGACAATCATGATCATAAATGTAATTTGAAGGATTCATTACAGTATGGGTTGTGACAATCTAATTCACTGAATATGGATATGCATACACTCCATACAGTACCTGATGATACACAAAACTACTAGATTCTACATAGATTAGACCTACAAACAGTAGGCCTATCGGACATAATGTATACACCTTTATTTATTGGGTCAGATGGACTGGGCTTTCTTACGGATTTATTTTGGCTTTTATTTTAGGTACTTTGTAAATATATGGAGTCATAATTTTGTTTGTTTGATTAGTTAACGTCCTATTAACAGCTATGGTCATGTAAGGACGGCCTCCCATGTATGTGGTGTGTTGCATGTATGTTGTGCGAGGTGCGTGTTTTGGGAGACTGCAGTATATTCATGTAGTGTCTTCTTGTATAGTGGAACTTTTGCCCTTTTTATAGTGCTATATCACTGAAGCATGCCGCCGAAGACACCAAGTAACACACCGCACCCGGTCACATTATACTGACAACGGGCGAACCAGTCGTCCCACTCCCTGTATGCTGAGCGCTAAGCACGAGCAGAAACTATCACTTTTATAGAATTTGGTGTGTCTCGGCCAGGGGACAGAACCTAGAGCCTTCCTCACAGGGGCGAACGCTCAACTCAAGGCCAAAAGTGAGGCGGTGCCAAGGGAGGCATTAGGAAGGATAAAGTCAGTTAGGAAGAAGAGGAGAAAAGATAAAATCCTAAATTTAGTCGCCTTTTACGATCATGCAATAGGGGCAGCAGGTACAATTCTTACGCCCTACCTGCAGGGCCAATGGAGTCATAAAAAGACACACTAAAACTACTGTCTTAATCAGAACCTCCCCGCTTCCGGGCGGCATAGGATTTTTTTTTTCATCAGATGTTGGCTTCTCAAACTTACTTTGTGATTGTCGTATTTTGTTCCGATAACATAGTTAAGCTGCTTGTAATATCGCTGATAGTTAGGCATCCTAGTCGCAGTGTGCCGGCAAACATCATATATCGTAATGTATTACACCACATTCACTAATATTGACGATATAATCAAAATATTGTGACAATATCATAGGCCACCGTCTTGATCTGTTGTCACAGACTCCATGCAATCGGGGTCGATGAGATGCTTGACTCCGCCGATCCGTAAATGGTAAACATATCGATGATCTAGATTTGAACTAGAGCGCCATCTATATCGAGCAGACGTAAACAACAGCACGTGCGCGTTTTGACTACAGAAGCTGGGATGTTGACAATCTTCCGTAGAAAATGAGTAGAGGCGAAAGAAATTGTTTCAGGTAATCCATCGATATGAATATGAAATTTAGACGATTTTTTTCTCTCTCATAAAACAAACGAGGTTGTTTTTTTGTTGATCAGACAATATTTGTGAAAAGTTTCATTGGGGTCCTGACCCAGCCCTTGGGATATTTTTTCACCAGGAATATGATTCGTTAACCCCATAACTATGCAATAATTGCCAATTTAGGAAAATTTTAATAAAATTATGGCAGTAAATTGAAACTTTGTCAAAATACAGAAAAATATGAGTCATATATGACGTATGAAGTAGCCTAACTAGTACATGTACATCACAGGAGCTTGACGTTTTGTCAATTGTACATGTACGGTATGTAAATATACAATATACATATGTTAATACTTCCATTGATTTTCATGAAGCACATCATAACATGACTGACTAATATTACCTTATTGCAGTTACAACGATACATTAATTGGTTTCTAATAAAGTATCAAATATAACACGCACATAAAATCTTTATGAAGAACCATACGTGGAAAATAAGGGACTGACTTTATTTCATGATAACAATTCCATATGACATCCTTAAGCTTTTGCAATAAATTATTTTATGAAAGAATTATGTAGAATTCTATATACAGTAAACAAAAAACACTGGTAATGCTGAATCATCTGATTTATTGTATATATAACCAAAAAATGTTAAGAGAAACTTCAACTTTTTTTTTATCTTACTATGACTATTTTAGAGGGGAAAAACCAATGCATTTGATGACAAAGTGTTCTTTATTTCCAGAACAGTGTACAATATGATTCCGACTTCTAATGAAAGTGTTAACACAGTATGCCATCTCCAGTATATTACATGCCGTTTTATTTTGAGTTTTGACTTTATGTCCGTAGATTCAGCTAAATAACTTGTAGATCATGTGCAGTTGAAATGTAAATGTTTCTCTTTTACATTTCAGGGATTGAAGTGGCAAATAAAAAAAAACTTTCAAAAAGATCAGGTAAAGGACTTTTGGAAGATAAATAACATAAAGCAGAAAACAGACTTTGTCATTGTTTTCCTAGGGATGGGGAGGGGGAGGGAGGGGAGGAGGGTTCTAGGCTGTGTAGCAGATCCTCTACAAAATAAATCGACCCATTAAAATCGAAGTTCCCACAGACAAAAGAGTTGAAGTAGGTGAACCTCTTTGAATGTGAATCGTTTAAAGCTATCATGAAGTGGCAAAACAATCTGTGATTGTCGTTTTTTCTTTTAATAGATAAATGTATTTACAACATGTACGTGTATCTACATGTACATGTATATAAAACAATATGCTATGGTGAAGAATACTTGTTAAAATATGACTTTTTCAGACAATTGATTTATATTGTGTAATTTCTTATAATACTTCACTAGGTTGTCTCCTGATGGTAGCATTACCCAACTGTACGTGTTGAAGGAGGTTATAAACATGTGCGGATGCTGCAACCGAGTAGCCTCGTGATCTGATCATTTGGAATGTTTCGGGCCATAAGCTCCTTGCTATGAACTTGGATGCAGTCCTTTATATCCACGAAGTTCATGGTTTATAAGTAATTAAGTCGCCTCTGCTACTTTTGGGTGGTCACACTCATTCCTTATGGTCAGTAAAATTGAAAATGTCAAGGAAAAAAACAATTCAATGGTCACATTTTGATTATTATTCTTCAACTGTAAAAATCTGTTTCCTACAAGATAAGATACAAATGACCAAACTCACCAAACATTCCTCAGCAGTGTGATTGCAACACCTGATATGCTCAGAAATGGCTACAAATTCTAACAATACCGTGATGCAAGTGAACCATTTACCTGGAAATGACATTGACAGTAAAAATGACCTCAATTTCAGGTCAAGATTTTTTCTGGTCAAATTGACCTGAAAGGAGCAGAAAAGTCAATTTCGGGTTAAAAATCTAACCTGAAACTAACCAGAATTTCATATGAATTTGACCAGAATTTCACCTGAAAATGACCTCAGAAAATTGAGGTAAATTTCATGTTAAAAGTCTAACCTGAAATTGACCAGAGTTTCACATGAAATTGACCAGAATATAATTTGGGGTCAATTTCAGGTTAAAAAACTAACCTGAAATTGACCAGAATTTCACATGATTTTGACCAGAATATGTGAGCTAATTTTAATGTCAATTTCAGGTTAGTGTTTTAACCTGAAATTGACTGTTCTGCTCCTTTCAGGTCAATTTCAGGTCCAAATTTTAAGCAGAAATTCTGGTCAATTTCAGGTCAATTTCAGGTTAGGAAATATTGGCTGTGTAGAAGATAATCGAAATGTTCGGATTAAAAGATTTTGAATTAAGAGTATTTCGAGGGTTTCTTGATTTCAAAGCCTGAAGAACCGAAAGAGAGTCTAAACAGATGATTGCCTTTTCAATGCGGTGTTCTTCGATGTGGTCAAGAGCCAGACCGATAGCACAAGCTTCCGCAGAGAAAATGGAGGCAACATATGGAAGTCGGATAGAGGAACAGCGATTAGATGTACAGCATGATGCCGCAACTTTATCACCATCTTTTGAGCCGTCAGTGTAGATCTTAACATGATCAGGGAAAGTCCTGATGCACTCCCGAAAGGAGGATTTATGTTCTTCGGGTAATGCACTGGACTTTGCCCTCTCATGCAAAGATAAATTGATATCAGGTGTTTGAATGAGCCATGGTGGTACATCCTATATGGTGTACTCGTCAATGGTGTCGAAATTTATATTTAAGTCCTGCAAAAACTTTGAAATTCTGATGCCAAATGTTGGTATGAGCTTTTGATTTTGTCTGAATATGTCCTGGTGTTGTGGATTAAATACAAGATCGAATGCGGGGGTTTTTGGGATTGGATTTCAGTTGAACAGCATACTGTAAGGATAAATTTCTTTCGTCGATCGTCTAGAGATGGCTCATTAGCTTCCACTTTGAGACTCTTCACAGGTGTTGTTCGAAAAGCTCCAAGTGCCAGACGCATTCCCTGATTCTGGATAGGGTCAAGCATCTGTAGATAGGAGCTGCGAGCCGATCCATAGATAATCGAGCAGTAGTCAAGTTTTGATCCAATAAGTGCCCGGTAGATACGCAGAAGCATTTATTTCACGGTCTGCACCCCAATCAGAATGGGACAGAACACGTAGAATGTTCAGCGAATCTCCGAGCACTTATCCTTCAGATGTTTTATGTGTGGAACAAAAGAAAGTTTCGAATCAAATATTAATCCAAGAAATTTAGTTTGTTCAACTACTGGAATTTTAATTCCATTGAGTATGAGGTCTGGATCGTTGTGTTGTTTTCGTTTTTGACAGAAATGCATGCAGACAGTTTTTGATCTTGAAAATCTAAAGCCATTTTCGTCAGCCCAATTTTGTAATTTGCCTAAATATTGTTGTAGTTGTCGTTCTATAGTGTGTATATTCCTTGATCTGTAGCAGATCAAGAAATCATCCACAAATAGAGACCTTTCTGTAGATTTGACCAATACATTTGGTTATGCTGTTAATTTTTAAGCCAAAAAGTGTGACAGACAGGATACCACCCTGAGGGACACCCATCTCCTGTTTTTGTGTTTCTGAATAAGTTGAACCCGTTCGAACTTTGAAATGCCTGTCGGATATAAAATTTGAAATAAACTTTGGCAAATTACCACGTATACCGGTATCATGGAGATCGTTCATGATTCCATATTGCCAAGTATATGCCTTTTCAAGATCAAATAATACGGCCACAAGATTTTTTTTTCTGGACAAAAGCTTCTCGTATAAATGTTTCTAGTCTAACTAAGTGGTCTACCGTTCCCCTGCGGTTTCTAAAGCCGCTTTGCAAAGGATTTAAAATATTGTTTGATTCAGGCCCTGCAGGTAGGGCGTAAGAATTGTACCTGCTGCCCCTATTGCATGATCGTAAAAGGCGATTAAATTTAGGATCTTATTTTTTCTTTCTCCCTAAATTACTTTGTTCTTCCTAGAGTCTCCCTTGACACCACCTCACTTTTGGCCTATGGTTGAGCGCTCGCCCCTGTGAGGAAGGCTTTGGGTTCTGTCCCCTGGCCGAGACACACCAAAGTCTATAAAAGTGGTAGTTTCTGCTCCTGCTTAGCGCTCAGCATAACGGGAGTGGGACGACTGGTTTGCCCGTTGTCAGTATAATGTGACCGGATGGGGTGTGTTGCCTGGTGTCTTCGGCGGCATGCTTCAGTGATATAGCACTATAAAAAGGGCAACAGTTCCACTATACAAGAAGACACAACACGAATATACCGCAGTCTCCCAAAACACGCACCTCGCACAACATACACGCAACACACCGCATACATGGGAGGCCGTCCTTACATGCCCATAGCTGTTAATAGGACGTTAATTAATCAAACAAACAATCCAGGAACCAAACTAATCTAGTATTTATCATACGTTCAAGAGTTTTACAATTGCAGCTCGTCAGTGAGATAGGACGATAGTTATTGGCATCAGTAGCATCTTTCACGGGCTTCGGAAGGGGTATAATAGAAGATTCCTTCCAAGACTCGGGAATTTTGCCAGAAGAGTAAACTTGGTTAAATATATAGTTAAAAGACATTTTATTGAAGAGTCTGGTAATTGTTTTAAAAACATATATGGAATTACGTCTGGTCAAGCTGCCGAGTCTCTTGATCTCAAGGGACTCGAACAATTCTGGTATCTCGAAAGGCCTATTGTAACTTTCACTATTGGAGGATTTAAAATACAGACGTCTCTTTTCCTCCTTTTCTTTTTTTAATTTTTGAACATTTTTTGAATGATTTTTGACGGATGAATTGTTAGCAAAATTTTTGGCAAAGGCGTCAGCTATTTCGGATTTTGAGGAAAATATTTTATTTTTGTTAATGAGGTGGGATGATGGTGTTGCTTTTCTTTTCCCACTGATTTTACCAATCATTTTCCCAAACTTTCTTCGAAGATGTATTGGAATTAATTTTTGAGACGCACTCTTTCCAAGTACTTTTTTGTCGGATTTGTACTTTTCTTGTCGGATTTGATAGACCTTCGAGCTTTTGTTTTCCAAATTTTAAAAGTATTATAGTTTGAGACGGTTGGCGAAGCCAAGGACCGCCTCAGAGCTGAATTTCTACCAGATCTATTGATAAATGAATCATTTGAATGAAGAAACTTTGTAGGTTTTGGGCACGGATTTTGGTATGGTTTTTGTACCGATAGAAGTGAGCGCTTGTGTGAAATTTTAATGGAGTCATCAAGGTTCAAAAATGTATCCTCTATGAGCTCCTCATCGAAATATACCTCGATAGCCGTTTTCACTTCAGCTCTCGTTTTGGAAGTAAGACCTCTCCGAGACGGTACGCCGGCCCTTCTGAAGCGCTTCGGTATAGCGTTTGGACTAAAACATGTTTGTTTAACGACAATATGAATTTTGAAGTACCCTTATTAAAAATTGCATTTTGGAATGGGTACGAAATTTTAATTATTTTTAAAGCTGTTATATCACCTCTCATATACATATACAGCAATAACATTCTGGAAAAATAATTATCAATATAAACCGTTTCATTGGTTGATATGTGTGTTCATATTTGACTTTATATCCATTTATGTCTGTATAAGCACTTTTCTGTTTGACATTGCAATTCCATATATATACTGGATTATCATAATACATTCACTCATTGCTGGTGTCAATTTAATGTTGAATTCCACATATATGTAGTAATGCTTTATAGGTATGTAAAATTACTGGAATTAATGGATTTGATATTAAGATGACCCTTCAGGTTATATATAATATTTGTGAGGTTAGGATACCTTATAATGTAAAGAATATTTACCTCAGATAGATATTGTATGTTTTATTGTTTGTTTGTTTGATTTATTAACGTCCTATTAACAGCTATGGTCATGTAAGGACGGCCTCCCATGTATGCGTAGTGTTGCGTGTATGTTGTGCGAGGTGCGTGTTTTGGGAGACTGCGGTATATTCGTGTTGTGTCTTCTTGTATAGTGGAACTATTGCCCTTTTTATAGTGCTATATCACTGAAGCATATCAATCGCTGCAGAAATTTCCTTATATGTCATGCTGGTTTTAGCAAACTCATCTGAAACAAAAACCACATGTACATCATGATCTGCATTCAAGCATATAGAAGGGTGATTCCGAAATTTCTGTATCAAAGCAATCCAATTTTATGAAACTTTTGCCCTTGGCACACGATCAAAATTCACAACTATATAACTAAAATATAAATGTTGAATGAGAAGACTAATAATTACAAACTTACATAAACTGCTCTCCATGTTTGCCCTGTTTTGTTTAACAATGGCTGCGTGGGAACATTCCGGTAAACGCCGCTAATGTGTTCAGACATCAATCAATTACCGTTGGAATTTACGCCCGTGTCACGGTTACAAGATTAGGGAAGGGGTGGGACATATTCGCCCGTTGTCAGTATAATATGACCGGGTGGGGTGTGTTGCTTGGTGTCTTCGGCGGCATGCTTCAGTGATATAGTACTATAAAAAGGGCAACAGTTCCACTATACAAGAAGACACAACACTAACATACCGCATTCTCCAAAAACACGCACCTCGCACAACATACACGCAACACACCGCATACATGGGAGGCCGTCCTTAAATGACCATAGCTGTTAATAGGACGTTAATAAATCAAACAAACAAACAAACAAACGAGGTCACATAAAAAGTGTATATGCAATTTGTGATTGGACACATTTTTCCAATTCGCTTGTTCGAAGTGTCATGATGGTAAACATTTTTCTAATTCGCGTGTACGAGGTGTCATGGTACACTTTTTCAGGTACATATTTTTCTAATATGCGTGTACGATGTGATCGCTGTCGGCCAATGTACGATGACAATGTCCTGTCATAAATTGTTCATCCACAAGTTTTTTTTAGCTCACCTGGCCCGAAGGGCCGGTGAGCTTATGTCATGGCGCGGCGTCCGTCGTCCGTCCGTCAACATTTCCTTTAAATCGCTACTAGTCATAGAGTTCTGCATGGATTGTAACCAAATTTGGCCACAAACATCCTTGGGGGAGGGGAAACAGAACTTGTATAAATTTTGGCTCTGTCCCCCCGGGGCAGGAGGGGCGGGGCCCAATAGGGGTAATAGAGGTAAATCCTTTAAATCGCTACTTGTCCTAGAGTTCTGCATGGATTGTAACCAAAATTAGCCACAAACATCCTTGGGGAAGGGGAACAGAACTTGTATAAATTTTGACTCTGGTCCCCAGGGGGCAGGAGGGGGCGGGGCCCAATAGGGGTAATAGAGGTAAATCCTTTAAATTGCTACTTGTCATAGAGTTCTGAATGGAATGTAACCAAATTTGGCCACAAACATCCTTGGGGGAAGGGGAACAGTATAAATTTTGACTTTGGCCCCCCGAGGGCAGGACGGGTGGGGCCCAATAGGGGAAATAGAGGTAAATCCTATAAATCACTTCTTGTCCTAGAGTTTTGTTTGGATTGTGACCAAATTTGGCCTTAAACATCCTTGGAAGAAGGGGAACAGAACTTGTATAAATTTTGGCTCTGACCCCCTGGGGGGCGGGAGGGGTGGGGCCCAATAGGGGATTTAGAGGTTAATATTAAAATTCCTTCAGAAAAGAAACAATGAACCTGTATTCAGAACATTACTTGGCATTACAAACCAGGTGAGCGATACAGGCCCTCTGGGCCTCTTGTTTAATATTTTAATTGTATTTATATTTTTCAACTATCGTATAAGGAGACGAAAATATTCAAAACAATTTGATGTGAATAATCTTGCTGATTAAGCTGACTATTTCTCATTACTTAATAGTTTTAATACAATATTTTTCCCTGAAAAGTATAATATATACATATATTATATACATAACGCGCCCCATAGAATATATTCTTACAGGAATTGCTCCATACAAGCATGGTTAACATAAAAGCGAAATCCAATCCCTATATTTTACGGCGGCACAGAAGCGTCACGAAAAATATTTTTTTAATGTAGGACAAAAAAAAAAGATTTTGTGTAGGGTGAAAAAGATTTTTTTCTTTTACGTGCTCACGTAAAACTTATTACTTGAGCACGTAAAACGTTTATGTGCTCATGTAAAACAGTTTGTGTAAGACAAAAAATATTTCTTGATGTAGGACGATTTTTTTTATGCAAGACAAAAAATGTCTTTTTATGTAAGGTGAAATATATATTTGTAAATATGATATTACATGTATTTAAAGATATGAAAACAATTTATTGGCTGTCAGCTGCAGGTGACCTCTTTTTTTTCAGAAAACAAGAGGCCCAAAAGGCCTTAACGGTCATATGACTACCTTGGCAATAGTAAAATTAATTTTATATGGTGTCACTTTGTCAGGACCATGTCAGGATCATTTTCAATTTCTTTCAACAAATTTTATTTCAAACAAGAGGCCCAAGGGCCTTAACATATAGGAAATTAATTAGATATAGTGTCATGGTAGCCATCTTCGATTTGTGATCAACCAGAGATGTAACAATACTTTGTCAGGACCATGTCAGGATCATTTCATGCAAGTTTCAGCCAAATCGCACCGGTAGAACTTGAGAAGAAGTTCAAAATGTGTTTTCAAGATGGCGGCTGTGGCAGCCATCTTGGATTTCAGACCAACCCGAAAAATAACAACACTTTATCAGGACCAAGTGAGGATCATTTCATGCAAGTTTCAGCCAAATCGCACCGGTAGAACTTGAGAAGAAGTTCAAAATGTGTTTTCAAGATGGCGGCTGTGGCGGCCATCTTTGGTTTCGGATCAACCTAAAAAATAACAACACTTTGTCAGGACCATGTCAGGATCATTTCATGCAAGTTTCAGCCAAATCGCACCGGTAGAACTTGAGAAGAAGTTCAAAATGTGTTTTCAAGATGGCGGCTGTGGCGGCCATCTTGGATTTCGGATCGACCCGAAAAATAACAACACATTGTCGAGATCATGTCAGGATCATTTCATGCAAGTTTCAGCCAAATCGCACCGGTAGAACTTGAGAAGAAGTTCAAAATGTGTTTTCAAGATGGCGGCTGTGGCGGCCATCTTGGATTTCGGATCGACCCGAAAAATAGCAACACTTTGTCGGGACCATGTCAGGATCATTTCATGCAAGTTTCAGCCAAATCGCACCGGTAGAACTTGAGAAGAAGTTCAAAATGTGTTTTCAAGATGGCGGCTGTGGCGGCCATCTTGGATATCGGATCGACCCGAAAAATAACAACACTTTGTCGGGACCATGTCAGGATCATTTCATGCAAGTTTCAGTCAAATCGCACCGGTAGAACTTGAGAAGAAGTTCAAAATGTGTTTTCAAGATGGCGGCTGTGGCGGCCATCTTGGATTTCGGATCGACCCCCGAAAAATAACAACACTTTGTCGGGACCATGTCAGGATCATTTCATGCAAGTTTCAGCCAAAGTGCACCGGTAGAACTTGAGAGAAGAAGTTCAAAATGTGAAAAGTTAACGCACGGCGGACGGCGCACGGCGGACGGCGGACGGCGTACGACGACGGACGAAACATGATGACTATAGGTCATCCTGACCCTTCGGGTCAGATGACCTAAAAAGTAAACGTTTGATAATTATGCATTTCAAAGACAGTTGATTAATAATTAATTTATTTTTCAATTGATGAGAAAGTAAGAAAAATCATATATTTATGTACATAGTTTTCCTAGTTCCTCTAACAGCAACTGTTGATCAGACTTCCCTCCACTCTCATGTTCTCTCATCTTTTGTCGAATAAAATGGATGTCCTTTATGGTAATCCAGTGATTTCCCTGTCAACAAAACATTGTAATTACCATTAAGTTACATTCAGTGAAATCGTGATAAACATTGTTATACTTGTGGCAAGGTAATTAGGATGTTTTATCAGTGTGATTGTCAATGACTATAAAAGTACATGTATTAAACAAGGGCATCAATCATTTAACCTTTATATACATAGATATACATGTATCATTTTTGTTGCAATTTTTACTTGACTTTGAATATAATCTTGAAAAATTTTAACTTTCATTTTCATTTTCAGCATCATTGCCACCAAATGCAGAGTCTTTCTCAAGTCGTCGCTTGAAAACTTGTTCGCCCACTTCATGGTTATGTTCTAAGGTAACCTTTAGGTTGACAAGCTTCTGCAGGTATATCTCTATCCAATGAAGCATACACTTGTGCTGGACAGGACATTTTGAATGACCTGAAAAACAGACACAAATCAACAAGATTATTCAATGAATTTATGTCCCAAACCGTTTGTACCCAAAAATTTGTAAATATTCTTGAAACAAAAATCTGTTCAGGGAGACACAAGTTCATACCATAATCATATATAATGTATACTAAGTTTGAAAGAGATCAGACGAAAAATGTATCACGATTATTATAGTGTTACGTACAGTAATGAAATTATTTTTTTTGATTGCACTCTATTATTAATGCATATAGTGTATTAATTGTTTATTGTGGGACCATGTGTGATTTATAGTTATCTTTCAAATAAAGATGGTTAGACCCTTGTCTTCAAAAACCTTCACTCAGAATATAGTTACTGGTATATTGCTAAATTGATATTGACGAGAAGTGTTTCGTGAAACAATAGGATTTTAGAGATTTAGGCTGTTAAAATTTAAAGTGTGTTTCAACAGGCCAGACTTTAATTTGTATTGTATACTAACTGAGAATATCTCGATGACTAGTACTGTATACATGTATACACATATATGTACACCCACATTTTTTCAAACAGTAGTCTTAATTCTTTCAGAGATCTTAACTCCATTGAATTGCTAAAGGAAAGGCGCCGGCCAAGACAACAGTGGAAAGCTGGATGGTACCCTGTCGAGATATTAACAGAGCCTGACAGAGATGGATATGTAACAGTCCACTATATAAAACATAGATAATTCATTGTTGGATGCCAAGATCTTTCTTGGATCTCTTGTTGTCTCAATTTTGCTATATATATTTACCATCCATCATTAGAAAGTTACTAATTGAGTCGAAGTTCAGTGGACTAGCACTGCTGGAATTGATATGTGATATATCTTTGTAATATGTCAATTATAGACTTTTAATAAAACTATTTTTCTTAATTACCAGTATGCTCACCAGGATTGACCGATTAAATGATGGAATTTGATTGGAAACAAAAGGATTGTTTTTGTGCAATGTAGTCTATTTAAAAAATAATTTTCCTGTCTTTCAGGGTGGAGTCATTCTTATAACACAAGACTGAGGACAGAAGAACTTCAACCTAGTACTACTACATTATGTAAAGGATTAAACACAATGAATGATGCCCTTATGGTGTACAGAAACTAAAAGTTGTGATTAAAAAGAACCTGAACACATCAGGAAAATTTTGAAGTTTAATTCCCGCTGTTCTTCAGTCCTCCTGTTCTTACATGGAAGAGTTTTATCCTTCATAAATTGATTGTAATATAGCAGTTGTTATATAATGTGGACAAAGAAGTATAAATATACACACGTATGCATGGGTACAGTGGTAACTTAATAAGTTATACAGAAAATGGTGCTGATCATGAAAAGCGTAAAGTCAAAAAACTAACAGTGATCATGTGGGCTTTTGTGCGATTGTATTTGTTAGACTGTTCCAGGTGGTAGAGATTAGTTCCGCTCGAGTGATCACACAATGCAAGTGACAGTCGGGAATATGTTTATGCAAGTTTTAATTGCTAATCTCTGATGCTTTGGGCTCTGTCCGTCCGTCCGTCCGTCCGTGCGTGCGTCCGTCCGTCCGTCCGAGTATCGTTTCCGGGCTATAACTCCTAAACCGTTCAACTTGGCTACACGAAACTTTCTGTACATGTTAGGCTAGTGCTCTAGTTGTGCCTTTTGCTAATGGGAACCTTTCATTTTCGATACTTTTTCTGTTACCATGGAAACTTATTCAAAAATACCATATTATTAAAGTTTCCTTTCTATTCCGGGCTATAACTCGAAAACCGTTCAACTTGGCTACACGAAACTTTCTGTACATGTTAGGCTAGTGCTCTAGTTGTGCCTTTTTCTAATGGGAACCTTCCATTTTCAATACTTTTTTCTGTTACCATGGAAACTTATTAAAAAATACCATATTATTAAAGTGTCCTTTCTATTCCGGGCTATAACTCGAAAACCGTTCAACTTGGCTACACGAAACTTTCTGTACATGTTAGGCTAGTGCTCTAGTTGTGCCTTTTGCTAATGGGAACCTTTCATTTTCGATACTTTTTCTGTTACCATGGAAACTTATTCAAAAATACCATATTATTAAAGTTTCCTTTCTATTCCGGGCTATAACTCGAAAACCGTTCAATTTGGCTACACGAAACTTTCTGTACATGTTGGCTAGTGCTCTAGTTGTGCCTTTTTCTAATGGGAACCTTCCATTTTCAATACTTTTTCTGTTACTATGGAAACTTATTTAAAAATACCATATTATTAAAGTTTCCTTTCTATTTCAGGCTATAACTCAAAAACCGTTCAACTTGGCTACACGAAACTTTCTGTACATGTTAGGCTAGTGCTCTAGTTGTGCCTTTTGCTAATGGGAACCTTTCATTTTCGATACTTTTTCTGTTACCATGGAAACTTATTCAAAAATACCATATTATTAAAGTTTCCTTTCTATTCCGGGCTATAACTCGAAAACCGTTCAACTTGGCTACACGAAACTTTCTGTACATGTTAGGCTAGTGCTCTAGTTGTGCCTTTTTCTAATGGGAACCTTCCATTTTCAATACTTTTTCTGTTACCATGGAAACTTATTTAAAAATACCATATTATTAAAGTTTCCTTTCTATTTCAGGCTATAACTCAAAAACCGTTCAACTTGGCTACACGAAACTTTCTGTACATGTTAGGCTAGTGCTCTAGTTGTGCCTTTTGCTAATGGGAATCTTTCATTTTCAATACTTTTTCTGTTACCATGTAAACTTATTTAAAAATACCATATTATTAAAGTTTCTTTCTATTTCAGGCTATAACTCAAAAAACCGTTCAACTTGGCTACACGAAACTTTCTGTACATGTTAGGCTAGTGCTCTAGTTGTGCCTTTTGCTAATGGGAATCTTTCATTTTCAATACTTTTTCTGTTACCATGTAAACTTATTTAAAAATACCATATTATTAAAGTTTCTTTCTATTTCAGGCTATAACTCAAAAACCGTTCAACTTGGCTACACGAAACTTTCTGTACATGTTAGGCTAGTGCTCTAGTTGTGCCTTTTGCTAATGGGAATCTTTCATTTTCAATACTTTTTCTGTTACCATGGAAACTTATTCAAAAAAATACCATATTACAGTTTCTATTCTGGGCTATATTATTCAACTCATTTCCAAAAAACTTCTTACGGTAGATAATAATAAGTCACCGTCATGACTGTACTTTGCTTATTGTCAATTTCTTTTTATCCACCGCGTAACATGTTTGCCGCATCCATTTTGACCATACAGTATATTCTGTCTACCAGACACCACATACCTGGATTGATGGTTAGTATTACATTTACTAATATGTATCCATTTCATTCTCATTATTTGTAGTGACATCATTTTTTTTTAATTCCCTATAATTCCAAATCAAAAACTTATAACAATAATAGTTATTACATTGTATAATAATTACATTGATTTTACCAATCTTCCTTTATCGTCCAGTAGCTTTATAGGTTTGGTGGCAACATTTTTCAGAGTTCTGAGGACAAAAATATGAACAGAGAGGTAATGTTTGGAGAAAAATTTGAAAGAAAAAAATAACAGTATATTTTATTGATTATGAAAAATTTTATTCATTGTACCTCCCATTAAGCTTTAAGCTTTCCTTTAGTAATTTCCATATCAAATCTCTGAAATTTGTTAATCAAGGGCAAATAACTACATCTGTAACACGATGATATCCAAGTTCCATCACCTCTGTAGCCATATCACTAAACAATGTTGTAGTTCTTTGCTTTTGTGCTGGCAGAGCCTCCACGTGGTGCCACTGGTAACAAGGAACAATACTACAATTTCACATTCAGTCATAAATTCAGCAATTTCCTAACAATTAAGCTGTAAAGAATTCACACATTTTTCATATTTTTTCATATATTAAATACTGTCTACATGTAGCAAACAATGCAATTCATCATACCCTAAACAGTCAGTAGTTTTCCATGGCAAAATCTGCCAGATTCTTTTCATGATAATTATACATGTACATGATTGTGTTCATCTTCTTTTCCACAGGTGAAAGGATGTACCTGGGTAGTGTGTCATCTAAAACACTTGGTAATTCTTTAAAGATACCCTAGATGTGTGTTGGCTTCTGTATATATATCAGTCTGTAGTTGCATGCTTGTTTCTATACAACTAATAACTGCACCCTTAAAATGAAATATTTGTGTGTACATTCTTGCACGAATGTGGGTGTGTGTAAGGGTGAGTGTGTGGGTGGGAGTGTGTGGGTGTGAGGATGTGTTGGTGTGTATATGAGTGTTTTTATGTGTGCTCGCGAGTGATATGTGATTGTGAATACATATATATGTGTACCTGTATATTGTTTTATGTGACTGTGTACATTGTGTTGTAATGTAATTATGCAAAAATAAAAAAAAAAATTAAAAAAATTAAAAAAAAAAAAATAACTGCACCTAGTACTTCAGACCACTTGTGACATATCCTGCATTTACTGGTAGAAAAAGTATGTAGTAGTAGTCCTGGTGTGGCATGTCATGTATGATAATTCCTTTTTTTATTGACAAAGCTCATTGGAAGAGGGAAACTGTTATTGCCTGTTCATTATTCAAATATTGTATGTGTGTACACACCTATAATATAAATGCACTAGATGTATTTAATCCCATGCATACAGTGTATGGTTGTGTTGTTGCATGAGCTTTTTCTATTTCACATCACCATATAGATCTCTCATTGAGTGATTGCACATCCAACATTTATTCTCTTTCAGCTTGAAGAAATCACTAAAACAACTTGTTTGCATGTCCTGATTATGTTTTGGAAAAGTTAAAGGAATTGTTTTGGGAGATTATATTATTTGATTTTGAATTTATCAATACTATACATTGATATCTTTGACAGAAAATTAAGTAAGAACTAAGATGTCAAATCCAACTACCCCTACCAAATGTCCTCGCTTAAGTAGAGATGACACAAGTGAGCAGTCCCCTGCAAGGCCAGGAACGCCTGTACCATCTCCTGCCAGGCCAGGAACGCCTGTACCATCTCCTGCCAGGCCAGGAACGCCTGTACCATCTCCTGCAAGGCCAAGTACGCCCGTACCATCTCCTGCAAGGCCAAGAACGCCCGTACCATCTCCTGCAAGGCCAAGAACGCCCGTACCATCTCCTGCAAGGCCAAGAATGCCTTTACCATCTACGAGTGAGACCAGGAACCCTTCACCATCTCCAGCTCAAAGGTTGAGATCTAGAGCTGATGACATCAATTTTTCATATGCTCAGTATGTGGCTGGTGCCAGAACACTGCTAGATTTCCAACAACCACAAACAAAGGCAGCCTCTATGTTGATTGCAAGGGGAGATGCTGTCATAAAACAGCAGATAAGTCAGTTGAAAGACAGCATTAGTAGCATTGAACAAAGTCTCGCTGCCAAAGACCGTACAATTGCCCACCTACGGCAGCAAATCTCCCAGCTGCAAATGGATGTTTTTGATGAGGACATTACATTGTTGGAAGCTTCAGACCAGATAACAGACCAGACAACAGACTAGACAACTGGTGGAGTTCCCCCTACCAGTGACAAGAAGGACAAAAAGTCGGCTTCAACATCTCAGTCATGTGAAAAAAATGGAGACAATTAGACAATTGTTCAGTTTAAAATCAAGTCACAAAATATGTGAAAAAATTTACAGTGCAAATACTTGTACATGTGAAAACAGGAAGACAATTAGACAATTATTCAGTTGACAATCAAGTCACAAAATATGTGAAAAAAAATTCAAATCATTTGGAAAATCATCATAACTGTTTGATTTCTTTGAATTTTCTTCTTCTGAAAGAGTTCTTTGAAATGTTTTGATTATTATAACATGTATTGCCCTATGTATACACACTGATGCGTTTCTGAATACCATTCAAAATATAATTATTTCAGCATCTTGACTGAACAAATATACTTATTCTTCCAAACCTCAAGTAAATAGCAATTTTGATGTAATATGTTAATTTTACTTTTCTGTTCTTAAATTTCAAGAAGAATGTAAATCAGGGAACAGGTTGAAAGATTGGGAGTTCATGTCATGAATGAAAACAATTTTCTGAGGGCATGTTAAGGGTTTGCAGACATTAATGAAAAATCCATGTAAATTTACTGATGGAAACTTAAATGATTTTATTGCTATTTCCTTTCTTTGTAACCATAATCTCAGCATGAATACTGCATACTTATCTTGGTGTATTATCAGTATACTTGTCAGCCATCTATCATCATTTTGGTGCATGCAGCATCCTAGAACTTATCTAAAACATTAATTTGTTATATTTCATGATAAGAGTTTAGATATGCTCTATTTCATTTTATACTCACTAATGCCAACAAAACATTTCTTCCTGCTTCACAACATTGCAAAACAAACGTGTGAAATGTTGCCGAACCCTTTCAATTTTATAACACACCATGTGTAAATTAGTACAAATATATATGTATATGTAAAATCTAGTTGTTGAATTGATATTGTTATATTTGCCTATGCCTACTACTGTAACTATAATTTTGTGAATCAATATGTTGTTCATATTGCTATCACACATTTGTCTTCCATCAGTTCCTTGACTTTGTCTAAATGTCTAAAGCCCTTGGTAAAGTAGGTCTTTCTTTTGTTGATTATCACCATAAATTTCAAGCCAATTATTCTGATTGTAATCACCTTTTGTCTACTGTTGATCAACTACATCATTCTGTGCAATTCAAAACATTGAACAAAGTTCAATTATTATTGTTCATTTCATAAGTTGATGTGTCAGTCAAAGAACTGTTGGAGGGAGTCTGCTTGATATGAATAATGCATTTAAGTTTGTATTTGTCTTCCTTTTGTAATTCTTATTTGAAATAAAGGTTTTTTTTTTCAGGTTTTCTGAATAGACACTCCGGCATCTGGACCAAAGCATAGTTGGAAAGAAATAGCACCATGCCTTCAAGAGAACGAAAGAACAGGGCAAGGGATCGACAAAGAAAAAGACACAGTGTTCAGTCTTGTACAAATGTCTTCTCCTGATACTTTGATGTCATCTTCACATTCTCATCATGTATGTTTTACAACAAGTATTATTTAGTACGATTATATATCATGTTAAATTCTTACTAACTATACCTGTATATCATTCTGAATTACTTCAGTTAATGTTGATCTAGAGCATATTAAAGTTAATGTTGAGCTGGAGCATATAAAAGTTAATGTTGATCTAGAGCATATCAAAGATAATGTTGAGCTAGAGCAAATGTCATTGAATATATATGTAGTTCATGATCTAAATATCTAAATAATGACCTTAAGACGTTAAATAATAATAATTCATAATCTACTACATTGCCTTGTGAACGTTGAACATTGCTAATGTGTATTATTTTCATATTCCAGGTTTCTGATAACTATGAAAATAGCAATGTTTCTTCCAGTGCGAACGGGCCACTGAAAAAATCTATTGATGTTCAGCCATATCAAAAGTCTTCTAATCATGCTTTGTCAACATCTTTTTTGTTTGTTTGTTAGAGTTTTACGGCCCATCGACAACTAAGGTCATTTAGGGCCAAACTACAAGTCATGCATTAATATCAGGATAAAAGTTCAGGGTAAGAAAAATCAAGTAAGGACTAAAACACAGATTGTAAACGTTAATTTGATAAAAAAAGGTTTGCATGGGATAAAATAAATTTGGCTAAAACACATGAGAAGACTCATGCACAATGTTGATGAAACGATGAAATGTTGAGTTGATACGATGTATGATGAGAAAACGTTCATATTTTGCTTAAAATACCGATCTCTTTGAGATAATTAAAAATACGTTTATGTCTCACGGCATGAAACAAAGTGTACATGTCGGAGACATCGTAGTATTTATCTCGTATGTGTTTAAAATCAATACAATGCAATAAAATATGCTCCACTGTGAGAGGAGAATCACATGCATGGCATGTAGGAGGATCCTCCCCTCTCAATAGAAAGGAATGTGTAAAATATGTGTGTCCAGTTCGGAGCCGAGAGAGAACAACTTCCTCTCTGCGGTCTCTCCGACTGGACAGTTTAGGATTAAGTGAAGGTTGAATTTTAAACAGTTTATTGTTTGTTTCGGTAGACCACCTTTGTTGTTTGTTTTGTTTGTTTGAGTTTTACGGCCCATCGACAACTAAGGTCATTTAGGGCCAAACTACAAGTCATGCATTAATATCAGGATAAAAGTTCAGGGTAAGAAAAAGCAAGTAAGGACTAAAACACAGATTGTAAACGTTAATTTGATAAAAAAAAAAAAGGTTTGCATGGGATAAAATAAATTTGGCTAAAACACATGAGAAAACTCATGCACAATGTTGATGAAACGATGAAATGTTGAGTTGATACGATGTATGATGAGAAAACGTTCATATTTTGCTTAAAATACCGATCTCTTTGAGATAATTAAAAATACGATTATGTCTCACGGCATGAAACAAAGTGTACATGTCGGAGACATCGTAGTATTTATCTCGTATGTGTTTAAAATCAATACAATGCAATAAAATATGCTCCACTGTGAGAGGAGAATCACATGCATGGCATGTAGGAGGATCCTCCCCTCTCAATAGATAGGAATGTGTAAAATATGTGTGTCCAGTTCGGAGCCGAGAGAGAACAACTTCCTCTCTGCGGTCTCTCCGACTGGACAGTTTAGGATTAAGTGTAGGTTGAATTTTAAACAGTTTATTGTTTGTTTCGGTAGACCACCTTTGTTGCCAATGGGTGTTTGATGGCTGACTGAATTGAAGGTTTGATGTCGGTGTATGGTAGTTTCAAATGTGTTTGTGCTAGGCGAAGAGCAGTCTTAGCTGCTTTATCAGCCTGTTCATTCCCTTTTATACCCACATGACTGGGAATCCAGAGATAAGTAATTTGAGTTTTAGAAGATAATCGAAATGTTCGGATTAAAATATTTTGGATTAGAGTATTTCTAGGGCTTCTTGATTTCAAAGCCTGAAGAACCGAAAGAGAGTCTGAACAGATGATTGCCTTTTCAATACGGTGTTCTTCGATATGGTCAAGAGCCAGACCGATAGCACAAGCTTCCGCAGAGAAAATGGAGGCAAACATCTGGAAGTCGGATAGAGGAACAGTGATTAGATGTACAGCATGCTGCCGCAACTTTATCACCATCTTTTGAGCCGTCAGTATAGATCTTAACATGATCAGGGAAAGTCCTGATGCACTCCCGAAAGGAGGATTTATGTTCTTCGGGTAATGCACTGGACTTTGCCCTCTCATGCAAAGATAAATTGATATCAGGTGTTTGAATGAGCCATGGTGGTACATCCGATATGGTGTACTCGTCAATGGTGTCGAAATTTATATTTAGTTTCTGCAAAAACTTTGAAATTCTGATGCCAAATGTTGGTATGAGCTTTTGATTTTGTCTGAATATGTCCTGGTGTTGTGGATTAAATACAAGAACGAATGCGGGGTTTTTGGGATTGGATTTCAGTTGAGCAGCATACTGTAAGGATAATTTCTTTCGTCGATCGTCTAGAGATGGCTCATTAGCTTCCACATGGAGACTCTTCACAGGTGTTGTTCGAAAAGCTCCAAGTGCGAGACGCAGTCCCTGATTCTGTATAGGGTCAAGCATCTGTAGATAGGAGCTGCGAGCCGATCCATAGACAATAGAGCCGTAGTCAAGTTTTGATCTAAGAAGTGCCCGATAGATACGTAGAAGCATTTCACGGTCTGCACCCCAATCAGAATGGGAAAGAACTCGTAGAATGTTCAGCGCCTTCGAGCACTTATCCTTCAGATGTTTGATATGTGGAACAAAGGACAGTTTCGAATCAAATATTAGTCCAAGAAATTTAGTTTGTTCAACTACTGGAATTTTAATTCCATCGAGTGTGAGGTCAGGATCATTGTGCGGTTTTCGTTTTTGACAGAAGTGCATACAGACAGTTTTTGATCTTGAAAATCTAAAGCCATTTTCGTCAGCCCAATTTTGTAATTTGCCTAAACATTGTTGTAGTTGTCGTTCTATAGTGTGCATGTTTTTTGATCTGTAACAGATCAAGAAATCATCCACAAATAGAGACCCTTCCGTAGATTGGCCAAGACATTTAGTTATGCTGTTAATTTTTAGTCCAAAAAGTGTGACGGACAGGATACCACCCTGAGGGACGCCCATCTCCTGTGTTTCTGTTTCTGAATAGGTGGAACCCGTTCGCACTTTGAAATGCCTGTCAGATATAAAATTTGAAATAAACTTTGGCAAATTACCACGTATACCGATATCATGGAGATCGTTCATGATTCCATATTGCCAAGTTGTGTCGTATGCCTTTTCAAGGTCAAAGAATACGGCCACAAGATGTTCTTTCTTGGCAAATGCTTCTCGTATAAATGTTTCTAGTCTAACTAAGTGGTCTACCGTTCCCCTGCGGTTTCTAAAGCCGCTTTGCAGAGGACTTAAAATATTGTTTGATTCCAGGAACCAAACTAATCTCGTATTTATCATACGTTCTAAAGTTTTACAAATACAACTCGTCAATGAAATAGGACGATAGTTATTGGCATCAGTAGCATCTTTCCCGGGCTTCGGAAGGGGTATAATAGTAGATTCCTTCCAAGACTCGGGAATTTTGCCAGAAGAGTAAACTTTATTAAATATAGTTAAAAGACATTTTAGTGAAGATTCTGGTAATTGTTTTAAAAACATATATGGAATTTCGTCTGGTCCAGCTGCCGAGTCCTTTGATTTCTCAAGGGACTCGAGCAATTCTGGTATCTCGAAAGGCCTATTGTAACTTTCAATCTTAGAGGATTTAAAATTAAGACGTCTCTTTTCCTTTTCTTTTTTAAATTTTTGAAATTTTTTGGAATGATTTTTGCTGGATGAATTTTTAGCAAAATTTTTGGCAAAGGCGTCAGCTATTTCGGATTTTGAAGAAAATATTTTATTTTTGTTAATGAGGTGGGAGGAGGATGGTGTTGTTTTTCTTTTCCCACCGATTTTACCTATCATTTCCCAAACTTTCTTCGAGGATGTATTAGAATAAATTTTTGAGACGTACTCTTTCCAAGTACTTTTCTTGTCGGATTTGATAGACCTTCGAGCTTTTGCTCTCCAAATTTTAAAATTGTTATAGTTTGAGACGGTTGGCGAAGCCAAGTACCGCCTCAGAGCGGAATTTCTACCAGATCTATTGATAAATGAATCATTTGAGAGACGAAACTTTGTAGGTTTTGGCACGGATTTTGGTATGGTTTTTGTAGCGATAGAAGTGAGCGCTTCTGTGAAAATTTTAATGGGGTCATCGAGGTTCAAAAATTTATCCTCGCTGAGCTCCTCTGCGCACAAATTTTTAAATTGAACCCAGTCCGCTTTATGTAGATTCCAACGAGGAATAGGCTCCTCAAGTTTTGGTGACCCTATGTTTTTAAGTATAATTGGAAAGTGATCGCTCCCACAAAGATCATCGTTGACCATCCAATCATAATCCAGAAGAATTGATGGATGGCACAACGATAGATCAATGTGGGTAAGCGAGCCAGAGGCAGGGTGTAAATATGTTGGGGCATTGGTGTTATAAAGACATAAGCTGTTTTTATTAATAAAATCTTCGATACGTCTACCTCTATCGTCAGTGCCTGGGGAGCCCCAGAGGCTATTATGACCGTTAAAGTCGCCCATGATAATATATGGCACTGGTAGTTGTGATACAATGTTACTCAGTTCATCACAACTAAATGGAGTATTTGGAGGTAAATATATAGAACAGACTGTTATTTTTCGGTGAAGAGTTGCGCTTATAGCAACAGCTTGTAAGGTGGTATTTAGCTGAATGTGTCTGTGAGGGACGTTTTTATGCACCGCCACCGCCACACCACCTGATGGGCGGCCACCTGTTGTTGGAGTTTTGGTGTATAGTGTAAATTGTCTGAGATTGATGGTGTCTTTCAGCATTATTTCTTGAAGGCAGAATATGGATGGGTTTTTTGATTGTATAAGATGTTTTAATTCTTCTATGTTCGCTTTAAATCCGCGTATGTTCCATTGTATGATAGTGTTTGTCTCTATGTTGGTCCCTGAGGATAGTTTGTCGGACCGACAGGACTACTTGAAGTAGGTTGTTTGGTGGCGATAAATGTGTTGTCACCAAACTCGCTGTCGTCCGATAGAACATCATAGATGTTCCGTCCAAGGATAGGGTCATCTGATCCCTTATTCGCCAGCTTTTACCTTGGTGGTTTTGGTCTGGCGTTGCTCCTGCGGTGGTGTATTTGCTGGTCGCTTGGCTTTCTCAGGGAGTTTTTTTACGTCAATAGACGGTGAAGATATAGCACGTCTATGACGAGCGGCGGTAACTTTTTTTCTAATGTTCGGTGTTTGGTGTTGTGTAAGTCCTGGAGAGGCCGGTGGGATTGGCGTTTTAGCTCCAGGTGGTTTTTGTTGTGGTTTTTGTTGTGGTCTTTGTTGTGGTTTGTGTTGTGGCTGAGATGGACCAGACTTGAACCTGTTCGGGTCCCCCATGATTATTTTGCAGGTCTTAGCATCAGCCATATCTGGGACATCATTGTCCCAGTTAGGCTTGTCAACCAAGGCCTGGACCGACGCATGTTTGACGGTGACACTGTCAACAGGCGTCTTTGCGCGGGTGATCTGAGCATAGGTTGCCACATTCAGGTCTGAACGCTCGACTATCCTCCTAGCCTCGGGGAAAGAGACACCTTGGGTATATTTGACCCGTAATATCTCCCTCTCCCGAGTCCAGGCAGGACAGGTGCGAGCAGACGCAGCATGGTCACCCCCGCAATTGACGCAGTGACGGTTAACAATGTCACATTCGTCTTTTTCATCGTGACCCTCACGGCCACAGTACTGACATACCATTTTCCGTCTACAATTGTTCTCATGATGGCCGTACCTCTGGCAGTTACGGCACCTCAATGGATTGGGAATGTAGACGGTAACAGCATAACGCTGGTATCCAACAGTTACGCTCTGTGGTAATGTTGGTGTAGCGAATGTTAAGATAAAAGTGTGTGTTGGGACCAAGCTCCCACTTTTTCTCGTCATGATGCGTTTAACATGAGAGAGACCGGAATGTTCTCCTCTTGGAAGTATGACAGTATGTCAGCCTCATTGTCATTGCGCAAGGCTGGGCACCTGATTACCCCCTTGCTGCAATTTAATGATGAGTGTGGTTTTACACACACACTGAGGCCGGCAAAACTGTTGGTTCCAAGGAGGTTCTCCGCTTGTTGCTTGCGGAAAACCTCTATTAGGAGATCACCCGATCCCAAAGGCTTCACAGATTTGACATCTCCAGCAATGCCTTTGATGCCCTTTCGCAATATTAAGGGTGATAAACCTGCAGTGGTCTTGCCACTCTGTGTAGAGGACATGACCAGAAACTGTGGGAATGTGTTTGTTGTACCGCTTTTTGTTTGTTGATTTGTGGTTGATTCCTTTTGGGGAGATTTTGGTTGTAGTTCATTTTGTTTGTTTTTGGAAGCCATCTTTTAGAGTTAATTATAAATTCGCTAGCTGTGCCCCCACCCACCTCGGAGCCCAACAGGGGGACACTCATGATGACATGGATATCCAATGTCAAAGTGTCAGGGTTACACAGATAGTATACTCGGAAGAATATTTCGAACAAACATAATTCAAATCAAGCTTGCGACAGCACGCTCACAAGATTGTACACCTGCAAGATCGATCAGAATCAAGACAATCCAAATTAAACTCACGATTGACCCTAAGCCACCGCCTTCTTGGAGATCTACGAACCAAGGGCTCGGCATGACCAGCCGATTGATAATACAGGGCCCATATTACCTCTCGTCTAACCGGAGTCTGAAGCCAAAGTAGTGTGTAGCAGTAAAAAAAGGAAGAAAAAAGAGCAAAACCTATTCAACCACCAGGACCTTCTTCCCCCGGATACGAGATGCAACCCACGGCAAACAGGTTGGCTCAAATTGGAGCTACTGTGAAAGCCTTCAGCTACACTGATATCACGCGGATGCACATCACACCCCCAAAAGTGGTGCGCATCCGCATGAGAACAGTGCACCCAGTCTCGGGACGTGGACCCAGCTTTCATGGAGACCACCTTTGTTGCCAATGGTGTTTGATGGCTGACTGAATTGAAGGTTTGATGTCGGTGTATGGTAGTTTCAAATCTGTTTGTGCTAGGCGAAGAGCAGTCTTAGCTGCTTTATCAGCCTGTTCATTCCCCTTTATACCCACATGACTGGGAATCCAGAGATAAGTAATTTGAGTTTTAGAAGATAATCGAAATGTTCGGATTAAAAGATTTTGGATTAGAGTATTTCTAGGACTTCTTGATTTCAAAGCCTGAAGAACCGAAAGAGAGTCTGAACAGATGATTGCCTTTTCGATGCGGTGTTCTTCGATATGGTCAAGCGCCAGACCGATAGCACATGCTTCCGCAGAGAAAATGGAGGCAGTATCCGGGAGTCGGATAGAGGAGCAGTGATTAGATGTACAGCATGCTGCCGCAACTTTATCACCATCTTTTGATCCGTCAGTGTAGATCTGAACATGGTCAGGGAAAGCCCTAATGCACTCCCGAAAGGAGGATTTGTGTTCTTCGGGTAATGCACTGGATTTTGCCCTCTCATGTAGAGATAAATTGATATCAGGTGTTTGAATGAGCCATGGTGGTACATCCGATATGGTGTACTCGTCAATGGTGTCGAAAGTTATATTAAGTTCCAGCAAAAATTTTGAAATTCTGATGCCAAATGTTGGTATGAGCTTTTGATTTTGTGTAAATATTTCTTGATGTTGTGGATTGAATACAAGGTTAATGCAGGATTTTTGGGGTTGGATTTCAGTTGAGCAGCATACTGTAAGGATAATTTCTTTCGGCGATCGTCTAGAGATGGCTCATTAGCTTCCACATGGAGACTCTTCACAGGTGTTGTTCGAAAAGCTCCAAGTGCGAGACGCAGTCCCTGATTCTGTATAGGGTCAAGCATCTGTAGATAGGAGCTGCGAGCCGATCCATAGACAATAGAGCCGTAGTCAAGTTTTGATCTAATAAGTGCCCGATAGATACGTAGAAGCATTTCACGGTCTGCACCCCAATCAGAATGGGAAAGAACTCGTAGAATGTTCAGCGCCTTCGAGCACTTATCCTTCAGATGTTTGATATGTGGAACAAAGGACAGTTTCGAATCAAATATTAGTCCAAGAAATTTAGTTTGTTCAACTACTGGAATTTAAATTCCATTGAGTGTGAGGTCAGGATCATTGTGTGGTTTTCGTTTTTGACAGAAGTGCATACAGACAGTTTTTGATCTTGAAAATCTAAAGCCATTTTCGTCAGCCCAATTTTGTAATTTGCCTAAACATTGTTGTAGTTGCCGTTCTATAGTGTGCATGTTTTTTGATCTGTAACAGATCAAGAAATCATCCACAAATAGAGACCCTTCCGTAGATTGGCCAAGACATTTGGTTATGCTGTTAATTTTTAGTCCAAAAAGTGTGACGGACAAGATACCACCCTGAGGGACGCCCATCTCCTGTGTTTCTGTTTCTGAATAAGTTGAACCCGTTCGAACTTTGAAATGCCTGTCAGATATAAAATTTGATATAAACTTTGGCAAATTACCACGTATACCGATATCATGGAGATCGTTCATGATTCCATATTGCCAAGTTGTGTCGTATGCCTTTTCAAGGTCAAAGAATACGGCCACAAGATGTTCTTTCTTGGCAAATGCTTCTCGTATAAATGTTTTTAGTCTAACTAAGTGGTCTACCCGTTCCCCTGCGGTTTCTAAAGCCGCTTTGCAAAGGACTTAAAATATTGTTTGATTCCAGGAACCAAACTAATCTGGTATTTATCATACGTTCTAGAGTTTTACAAATACAACTCGTCAATGAAATAGGACGACAGTTATTGGCATCGGTAGCATCTTTCCCGGGCTTCGGAAGGGGTATAATAGTAGATTCCTTCCAAGACTCGGGAATTTTGCCAGAAGAGTAAACTTGATTAAATATAGTTAAAAGACATTTTAGTGAAGAGTCTGGTAATTGTTTTAAAAACATATATGGAATTTCGTCTGGTCCAGCTGCCGAGTCCTTTGATTTCTCAAGGGACTCGAGCAATTCTGGTAACTCGAAAGGCCTATTGTAACTTTCACTATTGGAGGATTTAAAATTAAGACGTCTCTTTTCCTTTTCCTTTTTAAATTTTTGAAATATTTTGGAATGATTTTTGATGGATGAATTTTTAGCAAAATTTTTGGCAAAGGCGTCAGCTATTTCGGATTTTGAAGAAAATATTTTATTGTTGTTAATGAGGTGGGAGGATGGTGTTGCTTTTCTTTTCCCACTGATTTTACCAATCATTTCCCAAACTTTCTTCGAAGATGTATTGGAATTAATTTTTGAGACGTACTCTTTCCAAGTACTTTTCTTGTCGGATTTGATAGACCTTCGAGCTTTTGCTCTCCAAATTTTAAAATTGTTATAGTTTGAGACGGTTGGCAAAGCCAAGTACCGCCTCAGAGCGGAATTTCTACCAGATCTATTGATAAATGAATCATTTGAGAGACGAAACTTTGTAGGTTTTGGCACGGATTTTGGTATGGTTTTTGTAGCGATAGAAGTGAGCGCTTCTGTGAAAATTTTAATGGGGTCATCGAGGTTCAAAAATTTATCCTCAATGAGCTCCTCTGCGCACAAATTTTTAAATTGAACCCAGTCCGCCTTATGTAGATTCCAACGAGGAATAGGCTCCTCAAGTTTTGGTGACCCTATGTTTTTAAGTATAATTGGAAAGTGATCGCTCCCACAGAGATCATCGTTGACCATCCAATCATAATCCAGAAGAATTGATGGATGGCACAACGATAGATCAATGTGGGTAAGCGAGCCAGAGGCAGGGTGTAAATATGTTGGGGCATTGGTGTTATAAAGACATAAGCTGTTTTTATTAATACAAGAGGCCCAGAGGGCCTGTATCGCTCACCTGGTTTGTAATGCCTAGTAAATATTCTGGATACAGGTTCATTGTTTATTTTCTGAAGAAATTTGAATATTTACCTCTAATTCCCCTATTGGGCCCCACCATTCCTGCCCCCTGGGGGTCAGAGCCAAAATTTATACAAGCTCTGTTCCCCTTCCCCCAAGGATGTTTGTGGCCAAATTTGGTTATAATCCATGCAGAACTCTATGACTAGTAGCGATTTATAGGATTTACCTTTATTTCCCCTATTGGGCCCCCGCCCCTCCTGCCCCCAGGGGGTCAGAGCCAAAATTTATACAAGTTCTGTTCCCCTTCTCCCAAGGATGTTTGTGGCCAAATTTGGTCACAATCCATGCAGAACTCTAGGACAAGTAGCGATTTATAGGATTTACCTTTATTTCCCCTATTGGGCCCCGCCCCTCCTGCCCCCGGGGGCTCAGAGCCAAAATTTATACAAGTTCTGTTCCCCTTCCCCCAAGGATGCTTGTGGCCAAATTTGGTTACAATCCATGCAGAACTCTATGACAAGTAGCGATTTATAGGATTTACCTTTATTTCCCCTATTGGGCCCCGCCCCTCCTGCCCCCAGGGGCTCAGAGCCAAAATTTATACAAGTTCTGTTCCCCTTCCCCCAAGGATGTTTGTGGCTAAATTTGGTTACAATCCATGCAGAACTCTAGGACAAGTAGCGATTTATAGGATTTACCTTTATTTCCCCTATTGGGCCCCGCCCCTCCTGCCCCCGGGGGTCAGAGCCAAAATTTATACAAGTTCTGTTCCCCTTCTCCAAAGGATGTTTGTGGCCAAATTTGGTCACAATCCATGCAGAACTCTAGGACAAGTAGCGATTTATAGGATTTACCTTTATTTCCCCTATTGGGCCCCGCCCCTCCTGCCTCCGGGGGCTCAGAGCCAAAATTTATACAAGTTCTGTTCCCTTTCCCCAAGGATGCTTGTGGCCAAATTTGGTTACAATCCATGCAGAACTCTATGACTAGTAGCGATTTATAGGATTTACCTTTATTTCCCCTATTGGGCCCCGCCCCTCCTGCCCCCAGGGGCTCAGAGCCAAAATTTATACAAGTTCTGTTCCCCTTCCCCCAAGGATGTTTGTGGCCAAATTTGGTCACAATCCATGCAGAACTCTGACTAGTAGCGATTTAAAGGAAATGTTGACGGACAGACAGACGGACGGACGGACGGACGGACGACGGACGACGGACGCCGCGCCATGGCATAAGCTCACCGGCCCTTCGGGCCAGGTGAGCTAAAAATCTTCGATACGTCTACCTCTATCGTCAGTGCCTGGGGAGCCCCAGAGGCTATTATGACCGTTAAAGTCACCCATGATAATATATGGCACTGGTAGTTGTGATACGATGTTACTCAGTTCATCACAACTAAATGGAGTATTTGGGGGTAAATATAAAGAAACAGACTGTTATTTTTCGGTGAAGAGTTGCGCTTACAGCAACAGCTTGTAAGGTGGTATTTAGCTGAATGTGTCTGTGAGGAACGTTTTTATGCACCGCCACCGCCACACCACCTGATGGGCGGCCACCTGTTGTTGGAGTTTTGGTGTATAGTGTAAATTGTCGGAGATTGATGGTGTCTTTCAGCATTATTTCTTGAAGGCAGAATATGGATGGGTTTTTTGTTTGTATAAGATGTTTTAATTCTTCTATGTTCGCTTTAAATCCGTGTATGTTCCATTGTATGATAGTGTTTGTCTCTATGTTGATCCTTGAGGATAGTTTGTCGGACCGACAGGACTGCTCGAAGCAGGTTGTTTGGTGGCGATAAATGTATTGTCACCAAACTCGCTGTCGTCCGATAGAACATCATAGATGTTCCGTCCAAGGATAGGGTCATCTGATCCCTTACTGGGTTTGTTGTTTAGTGCAGGGAGCCTCGCCAGCTTTACCTTGGTGGTTTTTGTCTGGCGTTGCTCCTGCGGTGGTGTATTTGCTGGACGCTTTGCTTTATCAGGGAGTTTTTTAACGTCAATAGACGGTGAAGATGTAGCACGTCTATGACGAGCGGCGGTAACTTTTTTTCTGATGTTCGGTGTTTGAATTTGGTGTTGTGTAAGTCCTGGAGACGCCGGTGGGATTGGCGTTTTAGCTCCAGGTGGCCCAGCAGGTGGATTTTGTTGTGGTTTAGATGGACCCGACTTGAACCTGTTCGGGTCCCCAATGATTACTTTACAGGCCTTAGCATCAGCCATATCTGGGACATCATTGTCCCAGTTAGGCTTGTCAACCAAGGCCTGGACCGACGCATGTTTGACGGTGACACTGTCAACAGGCGTTTTTGCGCGGGTGATCTGAGCATAGGTTGCCACATTCAGGTCTGAACGCTCGACTATCCTCCTAGCCTCGGGGAAAGAGACACCTTGGGTATATTTGACCCGTAATATCTCCCTCTCCCGAGTCCAGGCAGGACAGGTGCGAGCAGACGCAGCATGGTCACCCCCGCAATTGACGCAGTGACGGTTGACAATGTCACATTCGTCTTTTTCGTCGTGACCTTCACGGCCACAGTACTGACATACCATTTTCCGTCTACAATTGCTCTCATGATGGCCGTACCTCTGGCAGTTACGGCACCTCAATGGATTAGGGATGTAGACAGTGACATTGTAACGTTGGTATCCAACAGTTACGCTCTGTGGTAATGTTGGTGTAGCGAATGTTAAGATAAAAGTGTGTGTTGGGACCAAGCTCCCACTTTTTCTCGTCATGATGCGTTTAACATGAGAGACCGGAATGTTCTCCTCTTGGAAGTATGACAGTATGTCAGCCTCATTGTCATTGCGCAAGGCTGGGCACCTGATTACCCCCTTGCTGCAATTCAATGATGAGTGTGGTTGGTTTTACACACACTGAGGCCGGCAAAATTGTTGGTTCCAAGGAGGTTCTCCGCTTGTTGCTTGCGGAAAACCTCTATTAGGAGATCACCCGATCCCAAAGGCTTGACAGATTTGACATCTCCAGCAATGCCTTTGATGCCCTTTCGCAATATTAAGGGTGATAAACCTGCAGTGGTCTTGCCACTCTGTGTAGAGGACATGACCAGAAACTGTGGGAATGTGTTTGTTGTACCGCTTTTTGTTTGTTGATTTGTGGTTGATTCTTTTTGGGGAGATTTTGGTTGTAGTTCATTTTGTTTGTTTTTGGAAGCCATCTTTTAGAGTTAATTACAATTCGCTAGCTGTGCCCCCACCCCACCTCGGAGCCCAACAGGGGGACACTCATGATGACATGGATATCCAATGTCAAAGTGTCAGGGTTACACAGATAGTATACTCGGAAGAATATTTCGAACAAACATAATTCAAATCAAGCTTGCGACAGCACGCTCGCAAGATTGTACACCTGCAAGATCGATCAGAATCAAGACAATCCAAATTAAACTCACGATTGACCCTAAGCCACCGCCTTCTTGGAGATCTACGAACCAAGGGCTCGGCATGACCAGCCGATTGATAATACAGGGCCCATATTACCTCTCGTCTAACCGGAGTCTGAAGCCAAAGTAGTGTGTAGCAGTAAAAAAAGGAAGAAAAAAAGAGCAAAACCTATTCAACCACCAGGACCTTCTTCCCCCGGATACGAGATGCAACCCACGGCAAACAGGTTGGCTCAAATTGGAGCTACTGTGAAAGCCTTCAGCTACACTGATATCACGCGGACGCACATCACACCCCCAAAAGTGGTGTGCATCCGCAAGAGACCAGTGCACCCAGTCTCGGGACGTGGACCCAGCTTTCATGGAGACCTTGTCAACATCTTCAAATTTACCAGTGAGTATTAAATATTATGAAGACTCAGAGTGAAATTATTTTTGTCCGTAAAAAGCAGATAAAGTCTTCAGACCTTTCTAATTGAATATTTTTACTACATGCCTAAAGCTGAATAAGTCTTGTTATTACTTTTCTAGGTTTCTGCCAGTACCTCGACAGTGACAGCCTCGAGTCCTACTTCACTAGATTTGGTGCCATCATCTGCTGTATCTGTTATGGACACACAACCACTTCATGGTCTCCATGTTCAACCAAGTGATGTTCTGGATGGATATGTGGATATAAATATGTTAGATTACATAACTTCTGTTCTTCGTGTTCAATATGACCAGTCTAATGGTCTCCTGAAGCCTTCATACTTCCATGCCATGTCCCAGGACAACAGATCTTTACCAAACAGTGACATAGTGCCTCCTCATCAATTTGCCGTTCAGGTTCATTTCATCAATAGCCATTATGTCAATCTTCGCAAAGTAATCTTGGTTTTATAACCGTTTTTGACTCTCTTCCAAATTCTACTAGACTGGCCCAAATCTTACCTCATCTCATTATCACCTACAGAACTCTCCAGGAAAACCCGACTCAACAGATTCAATATGTTGTTCCACAACATCAAGGTTCTACTGCAGACTGTGCCTGCTTTGCTGTGTGTAATACCATAATGATATTACAAGGAGTACAGCCATCATCATTTGTGCTAAATCAGCTCGGGCTACGAACCTATCTTCATGAAGGAATATTAGCAGGATTCTTTGCATCATCACTTCCTGTTCTTTCAATTTCAAAGTCTATTTATGGCAATGTCATGAAACAGTCCCAGGAAAAGATGAAAAATTATTTCATATTTCAAAAAAAAAAAAACCAACTTGAGGAGACAAAATACTTTCATTAATAAACAGTCTTGCGCGAACGTATCTGCTGAAAATATGATGAATAAAGATAACAAGAGGCCCAAAGGGCCTTAACGGTCATCTGACTACCTTGGCAATAGTAAAATTAATTTCATATGGTGTCACTTTGTCAGGACCATGTCAGGATCATTTTCCATTTCCTTCAACAAATTTTATTTCAAACAAGAGGCCCAAGGGCCTTAACATGTAGGAAATTAATTAGATATAGTGTCATAGTAGCCTTCTTCAATTTGGGATCAACCAGAGATGTAACAATACTTTGTCGATCCATGTCAGGATCATCTCAGGCAAGTTTCAGCCAAATCACATAGGCAGAACTTGAGAAGAAGTTCAAAATGTGTTTTCAAGATGGCGGCTGTGGCGGCCATCTTGGATTTCGGATCGACCCGAAAAATAACAACACTTTGTCGGGACCATGTCAGGATCATTTCATGCAAGTTTCAGCCAAATCGAACCAGTAAAACTTGAGAAGAAGTTCAAAATGTGTTTTCAATATGGCAGATGTGCCGGTCATCTTGGATTTCGGATTGACCCGAAAAATAACAACACTTTGTCGGGACCATGTCAGGATCATTTCATGCAAGTTTCAGCCAAATCGCACGAGTTGAACTTGAGAATAATTTCAAAATGTGTTTTCAAGATGGCGGCTGTGGCGGCCATCTTGGATTTCGGATCGACCCGAAAAATAACAACACTTTGTCGGGACCATGTCAGGATCATTTCATGCAAGTTTCAGCCAAATCGCACCGGTAGAACTTGAGAAGAAGTTCAAAATGTGTTTTCAAGATGGCGGCTGTGGCGGCCATCTTGGATTTCGGATCGACCCGAAAAATAACAACACTTTGTCGGGACCATGTCAGGATCATTTCATGCAAGTTTCAGCCAAATCGCACCAGTAGAACTTGAGAAAGTTCAAAATGTGTTTTCAAGATGGCGCCTGTGGCGGCCATCTTGGATTTCGGATCGACCCGAAAAATAACAACACTTTGTCGGGACCATGTCAGGATCATTTCATGCAAGTTTCAGCCAAATCGCACCGGTAGAACTTGAGAAGAAGTTTAAAATGTGTTTTCAAGATGGCGGCTGTGGCGGCCATCTTGGATTTCGGATCGACCCGAAAAATAACAACACTTTGTCGGGACCATGTCAGGATCATTTCATGCAAGTTTCAGCCAAATCGCACCGGTAGAACTTGAGAAGAAGTTCAAAATGTGTTTTCAAGATGGCGCCTGTGGCGGCCATCTTGGATTTCGGATCGACCTGAAAAATAACAACACTTTGTCGGGACCATGTCAGGATCATTTCATGCAAGTTTCAGCCAAATCGCACCGGTAGAACTTGAGAAGAAGTTCAAAATGTGTTTTCAAGATGGCGGCTGTGGCGGCCATCTTGGATTTCGGATCGACCCGAAAAATAACAACACTTTGTCGGGACTATCTCAGGATCATTTCAGGTAAGTTTCAGCTCAATCCCACTGGTCAAACTTGAGAAGAAGTTCAAAATGTGAAAAGTTAACGCACGGCGGACGGCGCACGGCACGGCGCACGGCGCACGGCGCACGGCGGACGGCGCACGACGACGGACGAAACATGATGACTATAGGTCATCCTGACCCTTCGGGTCAGATGACCTAAAAAGGAACTTACAACAATGAGGTCAAGTCATTTAGCTAAACAACAACTTGAGAATTGGGACAAAGATAAGAAAAGAAAGCAATCTGCTCGAGCAAACAGATCAGAAAAGGAAGTGTTACATGATAGAGACAAAGATAAAAAAAGGAAAAAATCAACTCGTACTAATAGGTCAGATCAAGATGTGTTACATGAAAGAGACAAAGATAAAAAAAGGAAAAAATCAACTCGTACAAACAGGTCCGATCAAGATGTGTTACATGATAGAGACAAAGATAAAAATAGGAAAAAATCAACTCGTACAAACAGGTCCGATCAAGATGTGTTACATGATAGAGACAAAGATAAAAAAAGGAAAAAATCACTCGTACAAACACGATCAGATCAAGATGTGTTACATGATAGAACAAAAAATAGGATGAGAATGATGACAACTCGTACAAACAGATCAGATCAAGATGTGTTACATGAAAGAGACAAAGATAAAAATAGGAAAAATCAACTCGTACAAACAGATCAGATCAAGATGTGTTACATGATAGAACAAAAAATAGGATGAGAATGATGACAACTCGTACAAACAGATCAGATCAAGATGTGTTACATGCTAGAGACAAAGATAAAAATAGGAAAAAATCAACTCGTACAAACAGATCAGATCAAGATGTGTTACATGAAAGAGACAAAGATAAAAATAGGAAAAAATCAACTCGTACAAACAGATCAGATCAAGATGTGTTACATGATAGAACAAAAAATAGGATGAGAATGATGACAACTCGTACAAACAGATCAGATCAAGATGTGTTACATGAAAGAGACAAAGATAAAAATAGGAAAAAATCAACTCGTACAAACAGATCGGATCAGGATGTATCTACACACAAACAAATTGACAAAACAAGAAAAACGTTGTCAAGGAGAACAAATTTCAACAAGTCTATTTCTGATCCACCAGAAGCTGGCAACCCTGTGTATTTAACTCCTGGTATACAGAAAATATTACAAACATTCAATGAAGCTATAAAAAAGGGCCCAACTTTTGCATGTGCATGCTGTTGTCGATGGATGTTTCGTGAAAATGTTGTTCATTTCTGCATTGACACATACAAAAAGATGAAAACCTCCATAAAGAAACAGTTTTCTTCACCTGAAATGAAGTTGACACACTGGATTTGAAAAAAGTGTCATGTAACGTTGCAGAAGGGAAAGGTTCCTCCACAGAGTCAAGTGAATAACCTTACACTCACTGCTATTCCACCTGAACTGAATTCTTTAAGCATTCTTGAACACCATCTAGTTTCGCGCATCATACCGTTCATGAAAATTATTGCTAAACCTAGAGGAGCCCAACATGGCATAAATGGTCCTGTAGTACTTGTACCTTCAGACTTGACTAAGGTGACTAGTATGTTACCCAGAGTGGTATCGGAATCACAAATCATAATGCTTGCCTTGAAAAGACGACTTACAGATAAAACGTCAGTGCATCAACAGTACATTCGCCCATCATTTGTAAATAAAGCTCTGGATTTCTTGATTGCCAACAATTCTGCATATAAAGATGTTGCAGTGAGTTCAAATTGGTGTACAGAAAGTGAAGAAAGTGACAAGGAACTATGGCAAGCTGTTACACCATCCGAAAGTTCACCCGAACTACATGAGCCAGTCACTTCATATGAAGAGCTCGCATCCTCAGAAAGGAAAACACTTCATCAGCATCTGCCATGTACAAAAAACTGTGAAAATTCATTATCAGACAGTGAGGATGAAATTAAGACAATCCTGAAGAGTTCCAACAAGAACTAAAACAAAAACGGTCTGTCAATACACGGACTTGTTTACTTCCGGAGGAGGGCCCTACGGTACAAATGAGTGATGTTGTGAATCTTGCTCCCGGTGAGGGCCAGCGCCCTGTATCTATGTACAAGCAACCAAACTGGGAAGAAATGGCATTTCCCCATCTGTACCCAACTGGAGAAAACACATTTAATGCAGCGCATCCAGTTAAGATATCTCCTAAAGCTTTTGTTAATCAGAGATTGTTGAACTGTGACGGCAGGTTCGCAGAAAGCACAGAGTATATATTTCAATCCTTACACTGGCTTGAATCAAACCAGCCTCAAAATTGCATCAGTATTACACAAAGAAAAACACATCAGGTTGATTTAACTGTTCGCCATTTAAAGGACCCCTCTACTGTTTGAGGATTGTTATCAAATAATGAACTATTTGCTACCTTTAAGACTTTGCGAGGAACTCCCCAGTATTGGCAGCAAATGCAAATCGACATGCTTGCAAAACTGAGGCAGTTAGGTCCATACACTTTCTTCATCACTGCATCGGCGGCTGAGTTCCATTGGACAGAAGTGATCTCTGTTATTGCGATACAATATGGACAAAAGCTTACTGATGATGAAATCAATGCAATGGATTGGAATACAAAAAGAGAGTTGGCTAGAGAGAAATCCTGTGACAGCAGCACGTCAAATTAATTACATATTTGACAAGTTGTGGAGTCATATTGGCCAAGTTCTAAGTTATGACCGACGTAAAGAAATGCAGGGGAGAGGAACAGAACATTTCCATGCTGCAGTACATGTGAAGGATGCTCCTAAATTAGATGTACATGATGATAAAGAAGTTATCAAATTCATTGAAAAGCATATTAGTTGTGAAATTCCAGACAAGGAGGTAGATCCAATTCTACATGAACTTGTAAAATCAAGACAAATACATCATCATACAAGGTTTGTATACCATTAATATGTATGAAATATGACAAAAATTATCACACTGTAATGCGGCTGAAAAATTCCATTCTATAAAAAAACAAATGACAAAAATACTGAAATTATGCATAGATGATAATTTTGAAGGGTTATAAACGCTTTGCTTTAGTTTGGGCTCATCAGAATACAAAAGATATATAAAATTGTTAAAATTAATCGCCCTTTCATAAGGGAACTGTTCTCTAGTGTTTTCTGGTGAGGTATAGTCCCCAAGTCAAAGCCGACAGGACTATACCTCACCAGACAACACTATAGGAGAACAGTTCCCAAAGAAAACGGCCATAATCGATTTAGTACATCACAAGACATGTTACTTGTAACAACTTACATTCTGTTTAGCTTTTGAAAACATATCAAAGTTGTCTTTTGCAAACTGGCTAGGTCTTACCACTTTGATCGGAAGGTGATCCTGACAAGTGAGAGCTTCACAATGAAAAGGATAACGTCACAAAGGGGCATGTGCACTTTTGTGGCAGACTATGCCTGGTATAGTTTCCTTAGTCAATGAAGACATAGAACTGTCACTAAATAGACCGTGGCTAATATCCAAGTAATTATCATGTGATGTACTAAGAATTGAAAAGGGGTCAGATTATCTGTAAAGCACTGTGTTGGATGGTAATATTTCTATCACCTGCATGAAATTTACATTATTTGTAGTTTGTTAGAATAAATAATATGCTAAGGGACTGGATGTTGTGTATCGATCATAATACTTAAAAGTGCTACACCTTGAAAGAAAGGCCATTACTTGAATGTTCTAAAACACACTACATATTTCATTTATTTGCTAGAATATATAATCAGGTCAAAAGTTAAAAGTCATGTTTTACATTTATTTTCATTCTTTGACAGGACATGTAAGAAGAAGAAAGGTTCCTCATGCCGCTTTTCTTTTCCAAGACCCACATCTACATCAACACTGATTGCGAGACCACCTGAAGGAGAACTGGCAGGCCAACAGAAAAAGGAAGCTGCTGTAATTCTGCAAAAGGTCTATGGAGCTCTAGCCAACATGAATGCTTCTGAGCCATTATCACTTGAAGCTCTTCTCCAAAATGCCGGTTGCATCTCCCTGGAAGCATACACTGCCGCTCTCGAAATATCACAGCACAGAATAAATATTGCTCTTAAGCGTGATGTTGGTGAAATTAATGTGAATAACTATAATCCAGTTATTTTGCGAGCAATTAAATCAAACATGGACATTCAATATATCACAAACATTTGGGCCTGCATAGCATATTTAACATCATACATGTGCAAACCAGAGCGAACCATGAGTGATTTGATGAAGAAAACTAGTAAGGAAGCATCCAATAAATGTATTAGAGATAAACTCTTTGACATAGGCAATTTGTTTCTTAAAGCTCGAGAAGTATCTGAACATGAAGCGATTTCTAGGCTGTTGTCAATTCCAATGAGGAGATCAAACGTCAATGTCACTTTCATTCCAACAGACCTCAAAGAAAACAGAACCCGAATGCTTAAGCCTCCATCTGTAATTCAGAACATGGATGATGATGATGAGGATATATATATGTCCAATATACTGGACAAGTATGCAGCCCGTCCTAAATCTCTGGAAACACGTTCTCTTGCTTTCTTTGTTGCAAACTACACTTATCACAGAAAAGCAAAAATTGATGAGGATGAAGTGCAGGACGATGAAGTGGAGTCAAATGAGACAAATAGCTATATTACACTTTCGAATGGTTTAGGAAGGATGTGTAAGAGGAAATATCCTTGTGTTATAAGATATCATTATGTTTCAAAGGAGAAGGATTCAGAGATGTATTATCATCGGCTACTGCTGTTGTACTACCACTGGAGATCTGAAGATGAACTGAAGCTTAATAACTCATATCAGCTGAAATTTAAACAGGAAATGTCAGAACTTGTGCCTATTATCAAGCAGTTTGAACCTTTCTATGAAGAAGTTGAAAATGTGCTAGAAACATTTGATCCAAACGATTGTGGACCAGAGATGTGGAATCAAGTCGCTTCAGAAGTTGAGCATGATTTGCACCATGATGAAAACCAAATACCAGATCCAACTTATGAATTCCTCAACCCTCAGCATCTACCTTCAGATATCACTCATGAGCAACAACCTGAACAATCTCGCCCTTCTTACACAGTTGGTTTAGCAAACATGTACATTTCTGATGACTTATTCCTGTCGTTGGTAAGATCGCTAAACTTAGAACAAAGAAGAATTTTCGACTTCATATATGAGTGGTCAACGAAAACAAGACTATCTCAGGCAGATGAATCTCCCGAACCATTCTACATTTTCCTGAGTGGTGGAGCTGGAGTAGGGAAAAGTCATACGATAAACGCAGTATATCAAGGTGCCATACGTGCACTTCGAAAACCTGGTGTAGGAACTGACGCTATTCTAGTACTACTAACTGCTTCCACTGGAAAAGCTGCCAGCAATATTCAAGGTACAACACTTCATTCTGCATTTTCTCTCCCTGTTCGTCAGATGAGCAAGTTATTTGAGTATCGCAAGCCATCTGCCCAGAAACTGAATACCCTGAGGTCACTTTATGTTAATCTAAAAATCATAATCACAGATGAAATATCAATGTTGGGAGCAAGATCCCTCACTCATCTGTCTTGTGCTCTACAAGATATATTTCAATTACCCAATGTTCCATTTGGAGGAATCTCTATTCTCGCAGTCGGAGACCTACTACAACTAAACCCTGTTGGAGATCTCCCAGTGTTTAAACCCACATCAGACAATTATAGTGCACTGTATGGTTCCCTGTGGGGTCGTCATTTCTGTTTGCATGAACTGACTGAAATAGTTCGTCAGAAAGGAGATCCAGAATTTGGCAGAAATTCTATCAAGAATTCGCGTAGGACAAATAGAGGATCAGGATGTTACAGACTTGCATCTACTAGAAAATACCGATACTGCAACTTTTCCCAGTGATGTTGTTCATTTGTTTTTTACTAACAAGCAAACTACAGACTACAATGAGGCCAAATTGCACTCATTTGACACACCTTTCATTACAGTGCTTGCACAGGACAGCAAAAAGGACCTTTATACTAATTCTTCACAAGTGACAATAACAAACAACAACAACATATATGAAACAGGAAACTTGCCTTCACAGCTTCAGTTAGCAGTCGGTTGCAGATTCATGTTGACCAAGAACATTGATATAGCTGACCATCTTGTGAATGGGGCTACTGGCGTAGTCATAGGCACTTGATATTAACATCGACAATCCATTGCAGGGAGCAATATATGTGAAATTGATGATAATGTGGTACCCAAGCCAGGCGCAAAAGTCCTCCTCATCTGTCTCACTGTGTTCCTGTCAAAGCCGTGACATCCCAGTTCATGTTATCCAAGAAGACACCGGTTCCTGTTGAACGTAAGCAATATCCTGGTGTACTTGCTTTTGGCCTCACAGTCCACAAATCACAAGGCAGCATCTACAAGTACATGCATGGGGACCTAACTGTACTGCACCCGAATACCCAACACCACAAGGACTTGTTTACACCATGTTGAGTCGTGCCACTTCCAGAGCGGGGCTAAAAATTACAGCTTTTGCAAAAGAAAAAATCAAAGTAAATAAAAGTGCATTGGAAGAAATGCAGCGGTTGCGAGATGAAAATTCATTTCATTGGAAGAATGGTTTGGTTTCACTTTCACCAAGTGATATAGTTGTGACTCATCTGAATGTTCGCTCCTTATCCAAACATTGCAAGGACATAGAAGCCGACAAATCTGTGTCTTTTGCCAGTGTTTTCTGTGTATGTGAAACTCATCTACCACAAAACCCATCACAAGATCAGTATACACTGCCAGGATGGTCAACTGTTCTTTCAAACACTCGCCATGGACTTGCCATTTTCATCAAAGAAGACATTGCTCATTGCAATCTTCCCCTACCAACAAGTACACTACAAGCAATGGCTTCAATCATCAACACCCGTATAAAACTCCTTGTAGTTGTCACATACAAACCACCAACTACTGACTATAAAACATTTATTAATCAGTTAGATCATTATCTGCAAACCCTTCCTATCACTGAGTACCTTACAGTTTTGACAGGAGATTTCAACATGCACCAAACAGAACATGCTGCAGCTGAGCTTCAACATATGGTGCAGAAATATGGACTTGTACAGTACACGAAAGAACCAACGCATTTTAAAATTTTTGGATTTATTCTTCTCCCAACCTGGTTCAGCAATAACTGGATCATTCCCTGTACCCTATTCAGATCATCATATTGTGTGGGGAAAGCTGTCAAGGTTATAGGAGGTAATCTTATATTTATAATTACCTCATAAATTAGGTATCCGAATGCTCCATAAAGTGTTATCCATGTACACCACCAGCTGTCATATTGTTTTTCAGTTTTAGAATACCCATATATTGTTACTTACTTGTGAATTTGGACAATTGCTTTGATGCAGTTCCATCAACATAATGAGATGTAAATTATGCAATGTATATATTTAGATATGTTTGTGTCATAAAAAATATCATATTCATATTACTTAAACATGTTACATCAATTCTGTGTTCTTTTATTCTTTTAAATGTCATGTTACTGGAGAGCGGATATATTGTTGTATGAATTTATTCAAGGACAATACTAAGCTCTGTTCAAATAGTTAAACCTACATGGATGACAATATCAAGATTTAAACTCTTAGTTACAATGAGCTTCATTTATTTTATGTTTGAGCTTTCATACACAACTGGGCGCGGGGGATAATGCCAAGCTTTGCGGCTCCTTGTTGATAATCTCTGATGCTTGTTGGTAAAATATAACTAAGAATAATTGCTAAACAATTAACAGTTTTCTCTACATTTGTTACAGATTGAAACAGCTTTTTAAGTGCCGTTTTACGGAAGAATTATGAAAAGGAAATCGGCATTTTCGTCGATCTAGTAGTCCAAAAACTACACTTCGAGATATATGAACATTCCATACATGATTTATGTCATTAGGCCAAAATTTTACTTCGTATTACCTAGTTTAATGAATATGCTGTATGTATATGAACAGAACGTTAAGCTCCTGTGGTGAAAATAACTAAATTGTTTTAAAAGTAATCTCTGAACGTGCTTTAGTATATAGATATGATCTGATATTTATACATGTGCTTATAAAATTATCGATAATTATGGATGTGGTAAATATTCATACCTTATTAACTGCCGTAAGTTTTAAGAATTACGTCACCTTGGACATTTACAAAATGCTCACCGTCTGTCACGTGCTATTTTATCAGTACACCAAGTTTGTCCAAAATTTTGTTAGAGTTGTCTTTCTTCCATTGTAGTTTTACGTCCATGTCATCCTGAACTCATCGGGTATTATCGGGAGAATCTATTCCCCGAGGAGTTCCGGATGAAGGCCATGTGCCATAACACAGCCGTGATAAATGCATCTCCATTTCGCCATGAAATGTATTTGCTCCGAGACAAATTTGATTCAAATTACAAAATTCATTATGGTATCAATTTTAATGTTCGAGGTGAAATATTGATTTCATTTTTTCCGTTGCGCGATAACTGTCACTAATAGGGAGTAAAGGTCTGGGGGGAACCAGCTTCGGAGCGAAGCATTTTGGGACGAAACGTCTTCATTCATTGTAAACACCATTTTAGGGACGAAAAGTCTAGTTACTTTGTAAACAATTCAGGTGAATTTTTTTAAACAGAAGTTCTTTTGGTTAGTGTATATAGTAAGGATATGAAAGCCGTAATATACTATTCCTATTTCAACGTTACATATATGCTTATTTCAGTAACTTTCATATTCAAAATTTGCTATTTAAAATTCCCAGTTTCCGGAGGTGTTTATCAGTCAGTTGAGCCTTGTCTGTATTTAAGCGGAAGTTATATTTAGTGTGTAGGTGGGTTGTTGTAGCAACGGTTTAACCTAAATATGGTGCTCTGTCCGGACTTTGACCAATCAGTGGTCACTTTGGGGTACTGGGTTGATGTGTTATAAAAGGGGCTGCTTCTAAGGAAGCTTGGGTCTTGACTAGGGAGAATGGGTTAGGGACAGAACCACGCCGTGCACTGTCAACAGTGCAACACTTGCGGGGTCTCTGAACTACCATTTGGGTTTATACTTAGAGCTACATGACTAACAAGGGTTTGTCGTTCCCGGTAGCCACATGCACATATTCACATGTAATTAAAGTATTTAACATTCATTCATACTTCACCATTGTCATGGTCAACTTACAAAAATCTGGGCCTGGGCTACATGTGTGTAGGTGTGGTGGGCGATACGCCTACAAAAAGTACGCAACACTTTCGGTCACGAAATGATACTGTTTCGTCCCTACAATATTACTCTTGTTTGACCTTAATATGGATGCAAATTCAACATTCGAATAATCAACTAAGTATCAACATCATGTGTAAACGGTTACAATACAACTACAAAAAACTTAATTTAATTATACAAGTACATTTGACGTACCGATTTGGCTTATTATAATTTGTACGGAGCTAAAAATTTGTCTCAATATATGCAATTTCGTCTAAACACCGCGACCTTCAACTGTAGCGGAACTGGTTCTATAGGCCCAAATGCCTGGTCACACTTGCGGTCTTCCCGTTTTATACCATAACTACCGTTATTAACTGTCAAAGTACTGACAGTCTATATAGCTACTACGGTTAAGTAGGGTGTTCTCACTGTCGAATTTGAGCATATTGTAACCGGAGGGTATATTGAGGTAGAAATATAATCCGGATTTTGGGTTCAGTCATTTCGGCAATTCATTAATGGAATTAATAAACAGGAACATACATTATAATATTACGACATATAAAGTTAAAAATACATGTACTTGTACTTGACCATATTCAATCAAGGCAAATAACTCTTACGGTTATAACCTTACGTTTAATCATTTGCACATGATGAGCCCCGTTCGGCCTGCGCCGAACCGCGCTCACGCAGCTTCCGAACCGCCCAAACACCGAGCTTGCCTCTTTCAGTTCCAACTTGGTTCGGATAGAGAGCCCGATTACCTGTCCACACATGTTTTTATACGAGCAGCACTATATACAACCTGTAACAACACACTCACACGACACGCATGATTTAACACTTCCAAACAGCTGAAAACGCTACATTTATCCCTCTTCACCACGATTGTCGTCCCGACAATAAGTTTTATTAAATGAACGAAGTAAACCTCATAATCACTCACTAAAGTTATCCGAGTTGTCCTTAAAAATAACTGAAATTCGCAGCATCTGTTTATCAGAAAAATCACGACAATCTAATCACTTTCACTGTCCAAATCCTCCCACGTAGTAGAGCGAACGACCCTCTCCGTTATCGTCTCACCGTTAACAACCCTTGACTTAGTGACCACGTACTCCCTCATTTGCTTCCGAACTCTCAACACACTACACTGAACTGCCATGTCCCGACGGACATTGCAATGACTAGACCTACAACCTGTATGTATACAAAACTATATACATTTTAGAGGAATGTCTCCCCATGATCTCATGCTCTCGTCCATCTTCTGAGTACTGGGTAGTTTTGGTCACGGTTCTTCACGGTAAACACCAGATGGACTACCAGGTCTGACTTCACTACAACTCGTAGGAACTACAAAAGCGGAGACATCCATTAATAATGTTTTCGAATTCCATTTATAAAAATAATAAATTAATCAATAGATATTGTACAACATTGAATCCGTTTACTTGTCTAGGCCATCAGATTTCACAAATAAAACCTGATAATGTAATAGACCATCCTTAAGTGAGCCTAGCTGTTGACAGCACATTTATCTAATAAAAAAACGGGAAAAAACATCCTATTAACAGCTAGGGGAAATACAGAAATCCTAAAACCATGAATGTGACCTGAAATTGAAAATAGATAAATAACCCATTACCGTACGCTGTCAACTCCTGAATCTCTTTTTTGGTAGTTTCCAGCACGTCATGTAAATCTTTGAGTTTATCTTTAACTTCATCCATCTGACGTCTGCTTGATTGAGTCTCGGCCTCCTGATACTGGCGAATCAAAGGTAAAACCTCTTCCAATAGGTTATTTGTCTGTATCGCTGTACAGGACTCCCGTGTACGTTCTGGCGAGATATTATGTTTGTAAGTAATATTAACCAGATGAATGACTAGACCTACAGCCTGTACATGTAAAAAAAACATATACATTTTAGAGGAATGTCTCCCCAAACTCCATACTCTCATCTCATGATCTCGTCCATTCTCTGAGTACTGGGTAGTTTTGGTCACGGTTCTTCACGGTAAACACCAGATGGACTACCAGGTCTGACTTCACTACAACTCGTAGGAACTACAAAAGCGGAGACATTCATAAATTATGTTTTCGAATTCCATTTATAAAAAAAATGATAATTAACCAATAGATATTGTACAACATTGAATCCGTTTACTTGTCTAGGCCATCAGATTTGACAAATAAAATCTGATAATGTTATAGACCATCCTTAAATCCTAGCTGTTAACAGCACATTTAACTGATAAAAAACGGAAAATAAACATCCTAATAATAGCCAGGGGAAATACAGAAATCCTAAAACCATGAATGGTGACCTGAAATTGAAAATAGATAAATAACCCATTACTGTACGCTGTCAACTCCTGAATCTCTCTTTTAGTAGTTTCCAGCACGTCATGTAAATCTCTAAGTTTATCTTTAACTTCATCCATTTGACGTTTGCTTGATTCAGTCTCGGCCTCCTGATGCCGGTGAATCAAAGGTAAAGCCTCCTCAAGAAGGTCATTTGTCTGTACCGCTGTACAGGACTCCCGTTTGCGTTCTGGCGAGATATTCTGTTGGTAAGTAATATTAACCAGAAGAATGACTAGACCTACAGCCTGTACATGTAAAAAAAACTATATACATTTTAGAGGAATGTCTCCCCATGATCTCGTCCATTCTCTGAGTACTTTGTAGTTTTGGTCACGGTTCTTCACGGTAAACACCAGATGGACTACCAGGTCTGGCTTCACTACAACTCGTAGGAACTACAAAAGCGGAGACATCCATTAATAATATTTTCGAATTCCATTTATAAAAAAATAATAATTAACCAATAGATATTGTACAACATTGAATCCGTTTACTTGTCTATGCCAACAGATTTGACAAATAAAACCTGATAATGTAATAGACCATCCTTAAATCCTAGATGTTGATAGCACATTTATCTGATAAAAAAAACGGAAAATAAACATCCACGGGAAAGAGAGAAATCCCAAAACCATGAATGTGACCTGAAGTTGAAATAAATAAATATTCTAGTACCGTACGCTGACAACTCCTGAATCTCTCTTTTTGGTAGTTTCCAGCACGTCATGTAAATCTTTGAGTTTATCTTTCACTTCATCCATTTGACGTCTGGTTGATTGAGTCTCGGCCTCCTGATGCCGGTGTATTAAAGGTAAAGCCTCCTCAAGAAGGTCATTTGTCTGTACCGCTGTACAGAAGTCCCGTTTACGTTCTGGCGAGATAGTTTTGTTGGTAAGTAGTATTTACCAGAAGATATTGTACTTCCGATACATTACTCTATTACGTATACAATATACCACAGTTATTATGGTGATGTTTGCCTCCGTATCAGCATTGATATATTCAAAATACATGCATAACTTTATATATAATTTCAGTCAATTGTTCACCAGTTGCACATGCGTTTATTGCATCACAGCTTGTAATTGGACGATATATGGCCCTGCAGGTAGGGCGTTAGAATTGTACCTGCTGCCCCTATTGCATGATCGTAAAAGGCGACTAAATTTAAGATTTTATCTTTTCTCTTCTTCCTAACCGACTTTATCTTTCCTAATATCTCCCTTGGCACCGCCTCACTTTTGGCCTTTGAGTTGAGCATTCGCCCCTGTGAAGAAGGCTCTGGTTCTGTCCCCTAGCCAAGACACACAAAAGTCTATCAAAGTGGTAGTTTCAGCTCCTGCTTAGCGCTGAGCATACAGGGAGTGGGACAACTAATTCGCCAGGTACTATGCACAACGAGGGCCCCAGGGAACCTACATATGAAGTTTGAGAAAGATCCCTTCAGCACTTTTTGAGAAATAGCGGTAACAAACTTTTACTATCAAAATCTAAGATGGCCGCCTGTCGCCATCTTGTTCACCAGTCAGTCCCAAAATGCAATATGCACAACAAGGGTCCTAGGGAAACCTACATATGAAATTTCAGAAAGATCCCTTCAGCACTTTTTGAGAAATAGCGGTAACAAACTTTTACTATCAAAATCTAAGATGGCCGCCTGTCGGCCATCTAGTTCACCAGTCAGTCCCAAAATGCAATATGCACAACAAGGGTCCTAGGGAAACCTACATATGAAATTTCAGAAAGATCCCTTCAGTACTTTCTGAGTAATAGCGGCAAAAAGAATTGTTAACGGATAGAAGGACGGACGGACCAAGGACGAAAGGCAATTTGAATAGCCCCAATCAGTTCCACTATACAAGAAGACACATCATGACTATACTGCAGTCTCCCAAAACACGCACCTCGCACAACACACACGCCGCATGCATGGAGAGGCCGTCCTTACATGACCATAACTGTTGGTAGGATGTTAATTAATCAAACAAACAAACAATCCCCTACGATGTTTTACACAAAATATGGATGAAATCCACTCAATGGTTAAGGAGAAGTAGGATTTTAAAGCTAAAACAAGTACTCATTTTTAATGAAAACCAATGCATGATCCCCAAACGACCCTCCTCTTCCCCCTCCTTATCTGCAACAAATCAAGGATGCAGTCGCAGTGTATGAACATCGTGAAAGACATTTTGAGTTACTTTTATATTCAATGAATTGCAGATAAAAAATTGAAAACAGGTTTGCCCCATTTTTTTATACTGATGAGCATTCCTTAATACTCCTTTACACTAAATTTCATGTTTAGAGACCTAAATATAACAAGAGGCCCAGAGGGCCTGTATCGCTCACCTGGTTTGTAATGCCAAATTATGTTTTTAATCCATGTTCATTGTTTCTTTTCTAAAGGAATTTAAATATTTACATCTATTTCCGCTATCAGTCCCCGCCCCTCCTGCCCTCGGGGGGTCAGAGTCAAAATTTATACAATCTCTATTCCCCTTCCCCCCAAGGATGTTTCTGGCCAAATTTGGTTATATTCCATGCTGAACTGTATGACTAGTAGCGATTTAAAGCATTTACCCTCTATTTCCCTATTGGGCTCCGCCCCTGCTGCCCGCGGGGGGTCATAGCCAAAATTTAATACAAGTTCTGTTCCCCTTCCCCCAACGATATTGTGGCCAAATTTGGTTACATTCCATGCAGAACTCTAGGACAAGTAGCAATTTATAGGATTTACATCTATTTCCCATATTGAGCCCCACCCCTCCTGCCCACGGGGGTTCAGAGCCAAAATTTATACAAGTTCTGTTCCCCTTCCCCCAATGATGTTTGTGGCCAACAATGGTTACAATCGATGCAGAATTCTAGGACAACTAGCGATTTATAGGATTTACATCTATTTCCCATATTGGGCCCTGCCCCTCCTGCCCCCGGGGGGTCAGAGCCAAAATTTATACAAGTTCTGTTCCCCTTCACCCAATGATGTTTGTGGCCAAATTTGGTTACAATCCATGCAGATCCATCCATGACTAGTAGCGATTTAAAGGAAATGTTGACGGGCGGACGCCGCACCCATGACATAAGCTCACCAGCGCTTCGGGCCAGGTGAGCTAAAAACAGTAAGTTTTTCCACAATTTTCATAGAGATCGGAGACCGAAACATGAACAAGAGGCCCATGGGCCTTAACGGTCATCTGAGTTCAGATACAGAATGAAACTAAGACATGCATATAAACACTATATATTTGCCCATCAGGCCCTTGAAATCAGTCAGTGATCTTATAAATTTGACTTTTTAATTTATGAAGATTATTTGGTTCAATCAAATCTGTGAATTCAGAAGAAAGATTTTTGAAATTTTATCCATTTTGACCCCTTTTGGCCCCATCCCTCTGGCCCCTGGGGGTCGGCCAGGACCAATATGGATATGATGTTAAAATGTTATCTCAGGCTAATAATTCTAACCCAGATTGACAAATTTCCTATGAAAACTACGCAAATAATGTTCCTAAATGTGTTTTTCCCTGTATAAACTATAGTAAATTTGACCCCCTCCTCAGGGGAAAATCTGAGGTCCCAGGGCCATGAAATTCACAAATACTTGTAAAGGGCCTTAAGACCTTCCAATCTATCAAGAGTATCTGGTTCCATAAAAATCTGTGAATTCAAAAAGAAGATTTTTGAAAATTACCATTTTTGACCCCTTTTGGCTCCGCCCCTTTGGCCCCTGGGGGTCGGCCATTACCAATATGGATATGATGTTAAAATGCTATTTCAGACTAATAATTAAAACCCAGTTTGACTGATTTCTTATGAAAAATAGGCAAATAATGTTCACAAATGTGTTTTTACTATATAAACTAAAGTAAACTTGACCCCCCTCCCAGAGGGAAACACGAGACCCCAGGATCATATTATTCACAATTTTTGTAAAAGGACTTTAAGACCTTTCCATCTGTGCAGAGTATTTGATTCTACCAGTTCCAGAATTTCAGAAGAAGATTTTTGAAGTTTTAGCCTATTTGATCCATTTTGGCCCCGCCCCTAAGGCCCGGTCATGGAAAATTTGGTAATAAGATTCAATGGTCGTCCTTTATTTTAATCAGATTGGATGACATCCACACATGTGTTTAAGAGGAGTGGGAATTTCTAACTAGAATTGTTTTACTTTGGGACCCAACCCCTCAGACCCTATGGGTCGGAGCAGGCTTTGGGTCAAATGACCCAAAATCTAGCGTCCTGTTTTGTTATACAAAAATGTACACCAACGTAAACATATTCTCTAAACTTGGACTATCAAACAAAACAAACAGTGATCATACATACATTCATACATAATGTGACCAGGTGGGTCGTGTTATGAACATACCACAGTATCCCAAAACATGCAATGTGGCGAGCAGGTAAAATATGATTTACTTTAAACAGGTAATTTCCTCCCCCTGGTAGTTCTAACCAAAGCATGTAGGAACTTTACCCTAAAATAATAAATGACAAGAATTATATTATGTATAATCCAGGTACAATGCCAAATCGGTGAGCACCATCTATGCTGAGTATACTAACCTACTCGGTACCGATGACACATCAGCTACTCTCCCTCTCCCGGGTTATAACCCTTGGTAAAGTTTGCATGTACCGTTATGCATCCGAATAGCCTGGTTATCCCTAATCAGTATATACGATGGCCCCGCGATTCCATTAGTGCGACCCCCCTCGCCCCTGCAGGGTAGGGTTTAAGAATTTGTACCTGCTGCCTCCATAGTTGCATGATCGTACAAGAGGCGGACTTACTAAATTCTTAGGATCTCTTACTTGTCTCTTTCCCTCTTTCATTCCTTTCTCCCTATAACTTCATTACCTTTATCTTTCCTAATGTGGCCCCTTGGCACCGCCACACATTATTGGCCTGGACTCTTGGAGCTCCAAGGTCGTTCGCCCCCTGGTTGCGCGAAGGACTCTGGGGGTTCTGTCCCCCCCTGCGGCCCGACGGACCTACACCAATCTATACTTCCCTAACTTAAAGTGGTTAGTAGGTTTCCCCTACTCCTGGCCTTACCGACCTCCTCAGCATTACAGGGAGTGGAATGACGCAGCTTGGATTGGCCCCCTATGTGGTCCAGTCTAATTTGACTCGGTGCATCGTGGCGGTCGTGGTTTGCGTTGCGTTGTCCATTCTTACCGGGCGGCGATGTGCATCCACGTCGATTATAAAGCTATATAACTAAAAAGGGCAACCAGTCCTTCTTCCACTCCCCATATCACACAAGCGCAGTCACACTTACAATGACATATACCGCAGTCCCCTCCCCCAAAAACCCACGTAACCCCCGCCTCCCCCCTCCGGCACAACGATAACTACGCACACACCTCCCATGCAAGTCGGGAGGCCGACCACTATTACATTAGGACCGCTGCGCTGTACCGCTGTCGATTCTCTGAAGAAGTTTAACTTAATTCAAACCAACAAAACATAATAGTGCGCACCCCCTAACGCTCTCAAGATCATATGCACAGCCTGCCTATCCCCCAAAACATTGTTTCTAATGAACCAATACTCGTAGACCCTAAAAACAGTTATCGCTGTTACTTTAGACAACATTCATACCCCATCCTATGAAACAGCTACCAGTCTCCTACTGAACGGACGGTTCGAAACTACACTTGGAGGTCTCTGCTGGGAACTGTAGGGGCACGACTATAGTCGCATCCCAGGTGCTTGACTTGGATGTCATCTTTGGTTCAGTCCCGTCGTTCTCCCACAAATCTGATTGAAATCACAGATACCAGACTATAACCACTCCGTCGTGTATATAAAGACATCCTGACAAATATCCCATAAGGGGGTCACGTCCATATGACCTTTACTTGACCTCCTGGGCTTTGCATATAAGAGACTCATCTCTCTACACCCTGTCAGTCCTTTGAAAACCACTATACATATCCAATCTAGCGTTTAGTAGTGGTACACATCTCTTTGGCGAGATGACTACGTAAACCAATATAATTCTGACAGTTTTTCAAAACTAATTTGTCGTCCCCTGAAATCCACTGTTCAAAATTTGGGCAAGTAAATTATTGATGATTAACCATGTTCAAAGGTCACCTGGCGACATGACTCTTAATTGAATTTTCGCAGATCCTCTTACTCAAACACAGTAGTGACCAAATAAGGAATCTGTATTTTTAGGTCATAGCTGACCCTTCGGGTCAGGAATGACCCTACTAGTCGTTCAATGTTTCGAATCCGTCGAACACTCGTCCAGCCGTCCGCAGTCCGACGTGAGCGCCGTGCGCCCCTCCGCCCGTGCGATAACAGTTCACTTTTTGAACTTCTTACTACACAGTTCTCCCAAGTGGCGTAAATTGAAGCTGAACACTAAGAAGAAAGGATCATGACTTGGTCCCGACAAAGTTTGTGTTATTGTTGTCGGGCTATGGGGTTGAATTGAATCCAAGCTGGCCCGCCACACGCCGCCAGCGGGAATCTACAACATGTTGAACTCTCAGTTCTCACGTTCGTTACCGCGGGCGTTCTGTGCTCGACAACGTGTATGAAAGTAATCTGTCTTGGATCCTTCGACAAAGTGTTTGTTTGATTGGTTTCGGTCGATACCCGGCAATCCTAGATGGCCGCCACAGCACGCCATCTTGATAATCTCACATGTATTTGACACTTCTCTTCTTCAGTTCCTAACCGTGCGATCTTTTGGCTGAAACATGTCATGCAACTTTCCCCCCATCCCTGACATGCGGTCTCTGACAAAGTGTGGTTTATTTTTCGGCTCGAGCCGAAATCCAAGACGGCCGCCACAGCCGCCATCTTGAAAACACATTTTGTAACTTCTTCTCAGTTCTACTCGGGGACGATTTGGCTGAAAAAACTTCTGCATGAAATTGATCCGTATACATGGGTCCGGACAAAGAGTGTCTGTGTGTTTCTTTCGGGTTAGAGCCAAATCCAAGAATGGCCGCCACAGCCGCCATCTGGAAAACACTTTTTGAACCTTCTTCGCTAAGTGCTTCCGGTGTCGATTTGGGCTGAAACTTGCATTGAAACTGATCCTGACATGGGCTCGACAAAGTGTGGGTATTTCTTTACGGTATCGATCCGAAATCCAAGATCGGCGCCGCCACAGCAGCCCATTTCGTGAACCACACACACTCTTTTGGAACGTCTTCTCAAGTTCCTACCCAGTGCACTTTGGCTGCCAAACTGTTCATGGAAGTGATCCTTGCACATGGTTCCCGACTAAAGTGTTTGTTTATTTTTGAGGAAGTCGATACAAAATCCACAGAATGCGATCCGCCATCCAGCCGCCATCTTGAACAAACACATTTTGAACTTCTTCTCTTCTCAAGTTCTATGGTGCTATTTTGGTCTTTACAAAACATGCATGAACAGATGCCTGACATGGTCCCGATAAGTATTGTTACATCTACTGGTTGATCACAAATCTCCGAAGATCGCTACCACTGCGACACTATACCTACATTCAATCCTCCCTTGGTGCATATAGGGTTTAGGCCCTTGGGCTCTTGTTTGAAATAAAATTTGTTCGTAGTAAAGAAGTGAAAATGATACCGTGACACCTAGAGGTCACTGACATAAGTGACAACCACCATAATAAACGTCTCACATTTTTTAAAACGCTATTGGGCCAGAGGTAGCTCAGCGGATGGACCGTTAAGGCCCTTTGTGGCCTCTTGTAATCAGATTGGAAATGGTATTACCGTTTTGACATGGTCCCCGACGTAGTGGTAAGACTATTTGTTCGGGTCGAAGTCGAAACTTCCAATGATGGCTGCGAACAGCCGTTCATGCTTGAAAACACATTTTGAACTTATGTTCTTTAGTTCGAAACAATCTGTGGGGATTTAGCCTGAAAACTTGCATGAAATGGATCCAGGACATGGACATCCCGACTAAAAGATGTTTTACTCTTTTTTGTTACTACTTTCACTGTTGTTACCGTCTATATACTTCCCTTTTTTGGTATTCGAACCTATCAAAAAAATCACTCAAAGAAACTAGGCTGAACGCACAATGCTCTCCCCAGGTTTCTCCTCTATCCGTCTTGAAAACCACTGATTTTGAACTCTTCTTCCTTTTCTTTCAATAGTACTTACTAAGACTGCGATTTAGATTGATAACATACTTGCAATAAGATATAATCCCTGCCATGGTCCCAACACAGAGTTATTTTTTGGGTCGGATCCAAAGCCCCAAGATTACGCCCGCCTACAGCCGCCATCTTGAAACACTAACTTTACTTTGAACTTCGTTCTCGAGTTTCTACAGTGCGTTTAGCTGACACTTGCATGAAATGATCCTGACCTAGTCCCGACAAAGTGTTGTTCATTTTGCGGGGTCGGATCGAATTAGAACGATGGCTGCCACAGCGCCACATCTTGAACATATGTTAAATTTCTTCTCAAGTTTCTACTAGGCGATTTAGCTGTAACTTGCATGAAATGATCCTGATTTGATC
>NW_027187905.1:0-57254 GCF_041381155.1 Argopecten irradians | reverse complement strand
TCCAAGGAATGAGTATGGGCAAGAAGCCCAAGGAAGAGTACCAAGCATGAGTCCAAGGAAAGACGATGTGCAAGATCCCAAGAAGAGAACAGAGCATGAGTCAAGAAAGAGTTAGGCAGAGTCATAGGAAAGAGATACAAGCATGAGTCCAAAAAAAAAAAAAAAAAGGAAAGAGTACTGGGCAAGAGCCCAAGAAAATGAACGGCATGAGTCACGGCATGAGAACGAGCAAGAGGACAAGGGGAAAGACTACAAGCTTGAGTCGCAAGAAAGAGAAGAGCAATGAGTCCAAGGAAACGGAAGAGAACGAGCAAGAGACCAAGAAGAGTACGAGCAATGGAGTACAAAGGAAGCGTATGGGCATGAGCCAAAGAAAGAGCGAACGAGCATGAATCCAAGTATGAGAGAACGAGCATGAGACAAAGGAAAGAGTATGGCAAGAATGAGTCCAAGGAAAGAGTATGGGCATGAGCCCAAGGAAAGGAGTACGGGCAAGAGCCCAAGGAAAGCGAATGAGCATGAGTCCAAAGAAAAGAGTAACACGCAAGAGTCCAAAGGAAAGAGTACAAAGACAAGAGTCCAAGGATAGAGAGACGAGCATGAGTCCAAGGAAGAGGACGTTATGGGATGTGTCAAAGGAAAGGTGTAATGGGCAAGAGTTCCAGAGAGAAGAGTACAAGCATTAGTCCAAGGAAAAGAGTCATGGGCAATACCCCAAGGTACGAGAAACAAGCTTGAGGTCAAAGGAAAGAGTAATGGGCAAGACCCCATAGGACTGAGAACGAGTCAATGAAGTCCAAGGAAATAGTATGGGCAAGAGCCCAAAGGAAACTGAACAAGCATGAGGTCCAAGGGAAAGAGGATGGGAGCAAGAGACCATGGTAACTGAACTAGCATGATCCACAGGAAAGAGAACGGCAAGATACCAAGAAAGACTACGAGCATGAGTCAAAGGAAAGAGAACGAGCATGAGTCCAAGGAAAGAATCCGAGCTCAATGAGACCAAGGAAAGACTACCAAGCTTGAGTCCAAGGAAAAGAGAGACGACGATGAGTCCAAGGGAAAGACTACAAGCATGAGTCCATAGAAGAGTAGACGAGCATGAGTCCAAGGAAAGAGAACGTGCAAGAGAGGACAAAGACAAAAATAAGAGCAAAAGTCTATGCAGCCAAAGGGAAAAATTATAAACAAGTTCTTCAATGATACAATCCCGGGATTCCTGGAAAGAACATAATTCAAAAATCGCTGGATAGAATAAAACGAATGGTTTTCGTTGATAAAGAAATTACATCGGAAAATGATTAACTTTACGTCATCAAAACGATTATCTCGGTAATGGTCTAATCCAAGTTCGGTTATGTTTCTGTATATTTTCATAACTCACATAATCTTCTACCTATAACTGCAGACATTGTGTTTCTAATAAACCATCTCCCAAACCAAGATATTAAGTCTTGTCACTTTTCCAATATTGTGCATATTCGGAATATAAATAAAGATGAACGACTGAAAGATTATTATTAATTATTATATTTTCCTAATCGTGTACATGATTATACAAAGATTAGAATGAACCAGATTTTGAGAATGAACTATGAAATGTATGAACACAACCTTGAAACTTGGAAAGTTAATAATAGCGGTGTATACCGAATGAGCAGGAGAATATTGTGTGACGGGTATAATTTATTTAACACATCAAAACGTCCCCGTTCTTAACAGCTTTGTGTGTCCATAAAACTTGTGAGAGTGAGCTAATATAAAAACTTTTAAATGAATTCATCTCCTTCAACGTGAAAAACAAAGCAAATTGTCTCTAGATTTACAACTTTCACAAACTTTCTAAAAAGTCCATTTTGCATTAACTTATATGCGCTGATAACACAGAAAGTTTTAACGCACAGTTCACTAGTAAGTTTCCATTTAAAAATCATTTTTCTCCGTTATCCGTTTCTCCTATTATCACATTCTGTACGCTGCAATAAAAACCGAATTAATTAGGCAATACTTGTTTTCGCTAACGTCATCGGCGTGGTTCTATAAGGTCGATAATTGATCGTATAATGAAACTCGTTCTACGGTGAAGGAAACGTTACAAAAATACCTGCATATCGATAAGTATTTTCTAATTTGTATTTCATATAACAAAACTCAGAATTGTTACTGATAACGACTGACACCCTAAGGTTATATTTAAGGTGAAAGAAAAAAATTGTCAAGACTAGCGTTCCAGCATTACTAGGGACATCGTCTCGAGCTGCTCAGCAGGACCTGCCAAAAATCCTTAATGATTTATCCGTCCCTATAATTTGGAGCCCTCAGGTTCGAGTTATCTTCGCACGGTGAAAAATCGTGGTATGGGACAGGCTAAGGACACCGGGTTGGAGCTCGTCATTCTAGTGAAATTATAGGGAGAAATCCTGTCTGACACAAGTATCCAATTTCAGATGCGAATAATCGCCTAACTAAAGAGCTTATTTTTTTTTATTACTCCACCCTGCGTAAAGCAAGCAAGTGTGTCACTGCCGGGAATACATAACACGCAGGGAGTTCCTTAACACCACAGTATAGTTCGCGCTGCTCACCTTATTTAGCAAACATATAGGTAGGGTGAAAGATTTCGATCGTTATTTCAATTGTTGAACATTCCACTAGTCTGTGAACTCTAAAGGGGGCATATGGATGAGACGCAATTAAATATCACAGAAAATGGAAAAATCGCGAAAATTAATCTATTTTGCCGTATAAAAAGATTTCTGAATACAGGGTTAAAATGGGACCTAGAGACGACCTACATCAAATACAGGTAAAGTTAGGACCAAAGACTCTTCGAGTCAAAAATAGGAAGTAGGACCAAAGTCGTCATTGATCAAAATATAGGGAAAGTAGGACACAAAGACGTCTAGATTATAAACAGTCAGAGTTAGAACAAACAGACGTCTAGATCAATTACAGTTCAAGTTGGCCCAAAGACTTCCTAGATCAAGATACAGTTTAAAGTAGCGAACCAAAGACGAAGTCTATATCAATACAGGTAAAGGTACGGACAAAAGAAGGTCTAGAATCAAATACAGTTAAAAATAGGGCTAAATTACGTCTTGATCCAAATGCGTGTTAAATACTAGGACACAAAAGACAGTCTAGATCAGAATACATGGTAAAGTAGAACAAAAGACGTCTAGAAGCAAATACAGTTAAAGTTGGACCAAAGGACAGATAGGACAAATACAGTGAAAAGTAGGACCAAAGAACGTCTATACCAATGCAGGTAAAGTATAACAAAAGACGTCTAGATCAAAATACAGGTAAAATAGGACCAAAGTTCACGTCTAGATCAAATACAGGTAATAATATGACCAGAGACGTCTAGAACAAATACAGTAAAGTAGGAGGGGGGGGGACCAAAAACGTTGTAGATCAAATGTCAGGTAAAGAAGGACCAGAGTTTGTCTAGATCAAAACAGGTACAGACATATAGATCAAATACAGGAAAAAATAGGTCAAAAGAAGTCTATACCAATGAAAGTAGAAAAAAAGAGTCTCCAACGCAAAATGATGTCGGCGCAAAATCAGTTGATTTTGTACGCATGAAGAGAATGGCAAAACTGACTAACATTCATAAACTTAGTCTAGTTCCATGCATTGATTCTCCATTTTACATTTTTTTTTCTTACAAATATAGGTGATGCCTAAAGATATGCAAACTAGAGGATTCCGCTTTAGTTGAAAACCCCTATAATATTTTCACGGTTTTCGTTAGTAGTTGTTAAAGTTGTCCAATATATCCTACCATAATTCGTACATTGAATACATGTATACACACAACCTATTAACTCTGCACCCAAGAATGTTATTATCACACGGGTACAGACACGTCCGTGTTAACACGGGCAGAATTTAACTTTATAGGACTTATGAAGGCCTCTGGGTGATTTTTCATGAACTCTTTTTAATAGGGTCCGGGGGCTCCGGCGGAGAAAAACAGTTTTAAAATTACAGTAGGGGTCAATAAGATCCTACCCATGGAAACACTACACATTTTGCACGTCGTGACGTCTTGTCATCTGAGACATTAAAATATTTAGGACACAGATGTCGCATTGTCTGACGACATGACTACACAAATTCATAATTGCAAACAGTAATCACAGCGTGTAAAAATAGAATATTATGAAATGTGACAGCCCCTAAAACTACAATGGCTTTCCTTTCCCACTAACACCGGGAAACCACCAATGGGTGTACGGCCGGCCTCGGGGATCCTCCTACAAATGTATACGACAGATAAACCTTCTAAATCTGTATTTACTGGCACTAATAACCACTAAACCAACATAACTACGTAACACAAAGGGGCTAGTCCTTGGTGTTCGCACACACAAAGACAAAATGTCACAAACCATCAATAGGACGTAGAAATATACGTGTTACACATAGAGCAAATATTAATTAATAAATGATATATCACCTAATACCATTAAGTGTCAACACTTGTTTCTGCCATTCTTAAAATAATAAGTCACTAATCTTCTTGTTTACAATAAAAGAGTGAGATCGAACACTCTAGATATTACTGAAAGGGTTATTTATTTGTTTTTCTCCTTTGAGCCTTTTTGAGAGATGATCTGGGATTAAATTAAGGATTAGTGATGACATGGTCGGTACACAGGTTAAGGTAGGTTAAGAAGCGGCTGACAACCTATAACGTTAACATTCTAAGCCAACCAATCACCGACTATAGATCTTTAATTCTTCCTGTCTTAAATCTTTGTTTTGCTAGTTGAGTCCTCATATACATTATGGCTTCTGGCTTTCATTTCAATTATAGGTGTTGCCTGTGATTTCTGCTCTTAAATTTGTATCTCCAAAAAGTTAGGTACATATTCTCAGTACATGTGATTCTTCTCCCTACTGTGTTTATTTCCATATACGGTGATTCCTCCTCCCTGGAGAATTCCCATGCCAATATAATTCTTCCCTGAGTTTACTTCCGTACAGTTGATTTCTCCCTTGAGTGTTTTTCCGTACAAATGACTTATCTCCTTTACTGTATTCCACACATTTGATATACTCCCTTGAGTGTATTCAATACAGTGATTTATCTATCCTTTGAGTGTATATCAATACAGTGTTTTCTTCCCCTTAGTGTTCTTCCGTACGGTGATTTCTCCCCCTAAGTGTAATACCGTCACGGTCGATGTCTCCTCCTAAGTGTATTCCCAAACGGTGATTGTCCTTTTTCTCCCCCTAATAGTGTATTCCTGGTACTGGTGGATGTTCTCCTCCCATCTAGTGAATTCCACACAAACATAATGATTTTTTTTTTTTTTTTTCCCCTTAAGGTGTATTCCAGTACGGTTGATTTTTCTCCCCCCTATAGTTGTACATCCCCCAGTTACAGTGCACTTTTCCTTCTCTCCCTCCTAAGTGTAATTCCGTACAGTGGGATAGCTCCCCACTAAGTGTAATTCCGTGACATTAATTTTCTCTCAACTACGTGATACAGGTGGTTTACACCCTGGTGTAATTCTACCATAATCCAGTGATTATATTTCCTCAGGTGTGCTAATTCCCGTATAATTTCTCCCCCTAAGTGTAATTCAGTAACAGTGGTTCCCCCCACCCCCCCCCTCGTGTAAATTTCGCATACAGTGACTACGGCTGTATCGTACGTGGATATTTCCCCAAGAATGTGGTTTTACAATGATTTCTTCTACGAGTGTATTCCATACAGTTAATTCTCTTCTCTGATTATATTCCGTTCAGTGATTCATCAACTGAGAGTATTTCTTACAAGTGATTTACCCCCCTGATTGTATTCTGTAGAGTGATTTTTTGCACTGACTCGTACAGTGATTTCTCCTCCAGAGTGTACTCCCACAGTGATTTTTCACTCTGTATTTTATTCTCATACAGTGATTTTCTATCCCCTGGAGTGTATTCCATGCCATTGATTTAACCCCCCCACCCTCACAACTAAAAGTTATTCTTAAACATTGTTTTTTTACGCCAACTGACAGTTACAGTGATTTCTCCACCCATTAGTGTACTCCCACAGTGATTTTGGTTTGTCACTCTAGAGTTTAAATTCCATGCAGTGATTTCTCTCCACATGAGTGTATACCCCTACCAAGTGATTTCTTTTCTCCTGAAGTGTATTTACATACTCTGAGTGTCATTTCGTTCATGTGATTTCCACCTCCGTTATGAACGCTGAGATGAAGAACGATCTTCGGTGTTCCAAATCCCGATTTGGATCTACACAGAATAAACCAACCAATCTTTTAACGTCGTTTTTACAGACTCGAATTAAAACATAATCGAACACGTGGATTCACCGACTCACCCCTGTCTTAATTAGAGTCGAATCTGTAAAACACGATTCGGGCTGTTCCCCCCCCACACCCAGGAAAAATGTCACAGCCTTCTTGTTGTGAGCAATATAAATAAATGGGTCATATAACAACAAAATCAAACGAAAACCTGCAGTTCACGATACGACCTATAAAGGTCCTGTTAATTTAATATGATAAACGATTGATACTTTTCTAAGTCCATCTGCTTTTTAAACTAAGACTGCTGATATTGAGGCGTGCCTATTGTTGTATACAAATACAACGTTATTCACATAACTGCTTAAAAAACCTAAAATTCGATACTCATATGCAGTTATATTATTCGCTAAATATTTCAAGATCGCTGTAGATGCAACAAGTCGATTTTAGTTCCCAGCTAAGCCATTTACACCTGCGCGTTTAAAAGATGCTCCACCGGCCGAAAGGGAATAAATTGATATTCATCATTATGAGACTAATAAATGGTGTTTAATCGTCTTAATATATATACCTAATTCAAACACCACAATTATGATGAATTGAAATGTAAATTTTATTATCGCCTATGGATTCTTGCCACTTAACAGTTCTACCAATTCAATATAGAGGATATAGAGTGCCTTAATGGAATTGTGAGTATTTCGTGAATGTCAAGTTAAATCGAAAAAAATAATAAATATCCTTTATTAGTCAAACTAATAAGTAACACATCGTAGCTCCTCTCTACGTTGTTCCAAATGCGGTAATGGCGGATAAAGTAAGAAAATCTTTGTACCTTTGAAGGAAAAATCACTCAAATTATCGCCTGCTCTCTTGTATTATTTCTCAGATTACCCCAAACCAATTTAATCATCGGTTGTGGCAACCAAACAATTGTTAACCGAAAGCATTCTTTGTTTCAACTATGTTTAAATATGGACATGTTATTTAATAGTATTAGCTATATAAATTTATTTTTATATATTCCAACGTATTTTTCCCCCCCTCCCCCAGGGATAATGTAATATACATCGGTACTACTTCGACCTGTGACATAATCCTGCACCGCAAGGATATGACACTAATAAGAACAAGATGCACATATGTCGGTTAAATATCATTTTCATTAAAATGAGAGCATAAGAAGCTTATCTTTTTTCCCCCCTTTTCCTCCCCCCCCTTATTTCCCCCGCCCCCCCCTCGTACGTTTTGTTATTATTTTGGAATCTTTTTAACTTAAGTGTACTTATTTGAACACTGTTTGAAAAACTACTCCAATCCAGTAGCGAGTAAAATGTACAAATCATTGGGGGTGGGGGGGGGGGGGGGGGGGGGGGGGTGGGGGGGGGGCGTTAATTGTCGTTTTTAATAAGACCCCAATTGATTGCACTATACGATGAACTGGAGAGAATACCGCCGCAGTTTTCTCCTAGATATTCGGAGCCAATCATGGCAGCATTTTGAAAGAGTCCCTTATTTTGGGGCTGCTGGATGTAGGTGGTGTGGAATATGAGTAAGTCATAGAATCATTTACTTCGTTTTGATCTCAAAATTTCAGATACCATTTCTGGAACTTCTTTATTTATTTTTCGACACTTGATTTTTATTTGAAGTGAGGGCGTGTCTAATGGGGGGTGGCCTCGTGTATCGATGAAAGAGGGAGCGGCCGAGTCACTAGAACCAATTGTGGTTCCGAAATCCATGTAGGATTCACTCATTTATTTTCTACTCAACCTTAAAACATACTGTTAATATGTAAACTATCTTAATATTAAACATACAATAAAACATCCTGACACAAAAACCAAGTATTAACTACCAAACACCAAAATAAACCTACAACCTCTCCGACAGCCAAAATTTTGTCAAATTGAGCGTGAAGATAAATCTGTCCCGAGGTTTATCGCCAAATATAAATTTGATGCAGTTATGGAAGGCGGCACCCGTGACAGTGATCCACTGGTGTAAAAACATGTTATAACGTGTACTGATATACATGTTTCCCCAGTCTCAATTAAGTGCTATAAACACGTCTGTTGTTTCACCGAATAGTGAACAAAATAGTCCTGAAATAGACTCTCGGAAGAACTACCTATATTGAACTCTAGGCAGTCAATTATGCAGAAAACACCACTGCCTTATAAATTAAAGTTCTTACAAGTCCCAATTTAATGGAGCCTGCGGTTGTCCGGAAACCACAGAACCTACTTATTTAAAGTACCAGATGGCTCTTGGCTCATATGTTACATAAATGGACATAGTTAATCAAAATCAACGCATCATTTCCTTTGATATATGATAGACAAACAATAGATTCCAAAAAAAAAAGTCAGGTACCATGTATTATTTTATCATAGAAAACGATATTCTTTTCACTTTATGAAGGCATGACATAATAGTGATACACGTTAAACATTAACTAATGTCCACCACGTAAAATCACCACATTGACAGAAAGGTACAAAACCCTGCAACCATCAACAAAAATTGTCGAATAATCATTCTGAGCAAGATTCTATCTTATGTGTTTTTTATGTATATTCCAATAACCTGTATTTGGTAACACCTTAAATTAAGTAAGCCAAATAAAGTTAATCGTCCCTTGACAAAGATAACAACTACAACCAGCTTAGAGTAAACGACTGGAATCGGAAAAAAAACAAACGAAGACTTATCACATACCATTCGACAACTATCACACAAATACACCAATAACTCCTTTTTAAATATTTGACAAATATAAAAAATACAAAGACAAAAGACAGTGTATCAGAGTGACAATTGTCAAAAAGTTTTACACATCCACAATTTTAACAAATGTGCCCCCCACAATTAGCAAAAACCTCGATACCAACCTCAAAATTCAATGTGTGATCATGCTATAAGTCCACAAACGCAGACAAAGAAAAACTGTTCAGTTATAGGAAAAACATATTATGGTAACAATTAGGTTCCTGTTAGGGTTTGTCGTATAGAATTTTTAGTAAGAGTGTCCATTACTTCTATTATCACTCTAACCAAAATGGTCGTGGCGGATAACCTGTATTCTTAGATCGGTAAATCGTCGACATTTAAAGTTAAAAGAATCGTGTAATGTAATCAGGTGAGGGTAAAAAAATTAGGGGTGGCTCGTCTGGGGTTTAACACAAATATGGTCGCATGGGAGGTAGACCCATAAACTAGATGAAGGCAATGTATAATAATGGGGCTTAAATAGTTTGGTATCTAATCTCGTCCATTCATACCTTACAATAGGTTTCCTGCTGGATGTTACGCATCGTGAAACTGGAATTACAAATCTGAAGTTCTAAATATACATAGTATCAAATACAGGAGGTTCAAAAGAGATTTAATAAAAAAAGAAGAGTGGCAAATGTTTATCAATAATTGTGTGCACCATAAAATGTATGGTCTCAGTCCAATGAGTGCGCAAGAGTAATGATAATTTGTTTATTGCTCTCAACATTAGCTGAAGAATATTTTTTTTTTTCCTAAAGTAAAAAACATATGTATATACAAACCGTTACAATTTACTGAAATATAAATTTACGAAACTCTAAAACAACCCTGTATTGTCTAAACGTTATTGGTTTGGCGCAATTAAAGACTTAAAACAATATAACAGCTAAATGTGCATTTATGAATTGGCTTCAATCGACATATTTGTTATGGTATTTCATATTGAAGTAAACCTAAGTACCGTGCCATGGTTTAGCACAAAGCCACACACAAGAAAAAAGGCATAAATAGATCACTGTTTACTTAGGGAAATTCCATAAACTCTCTTTCCATGAAAGTGCTGAAAAGTAACGAATTTGCATTGACGTCAAATTTTTTATGGAATTTTAAAGCTGACTTTACCGCTGACCAATGGTATATTTCTTTTATCAAAAACAGGAGAAGACAAATTGGTATTTTTTCAGTAACAAAAGTTACTTTTCAGTATTTTAACATATTTCATTCATTTTTATAGGGTGAAATCTTGAATCCTTGAGCAAAACAAATGTATAATTCGACCCTTACCTGACAGGACGGCAGGCTTTGGTGACGTCGCATTACCATCATTTTCCCATGATTTTATCTACATCATTATTATCTTTTAGAGTTTTAACAGAGAAAAAGTTAGATAGGAAACCCAGCTGTCAGAATATGTCTTTTAAACGTCGCTATGTATAATAAACTCTCTTATCATCAACATGATATGCAGTTTTCTAACCGATCAAGAAGAATGATAATCGCAAAAAGATTTAATCATTAATTTCATCTTACAAAATAAGTATTCATAGTTTACAATAATGTTGTACAGAAATATGAAAAGCATTTAGATTTTAAATACGAATACAAGTCATATTTGAATGACTTTTTAAAATATAGAATTAACTTTGCGAGACTATGGGTAACAAAGCCCGTATGTGTTATCCAATGGTGCAGAGATAGTGACGCACTCACGTAATGTTCACCTAACAGATATACATCTGAAACTCGACATGATAACACCCTCAAATCTTAACAGAGATAATTCCTATAAGATAACACATTATGAATTTTACAAAAAATGCATGTACAATGGTTTCTCATACGAAATGAGTATTTTTGTTAATAACGATATCGTTTATGACAAATCAATATGCAGAATCTTTCCATATGACTGGCTTTCTTATATTTCTGTTTTCATATTCTGATTTTAATCTGTCTCACCTGTTCTGTAACTGAGGTCTAATTAGGCTTAAATATTGATGGTTCATTTAATTAAACTTCACTACGTAACTTTGTCAATATATTGATGGTCTAAGATGAGTATTTAGATTCAATCGCAAATAATGAAGGCGTGATATTATGCTCCTAAATGAGAGCTTAATTCATAAAAAATGATATAAACAAGTTTTAATTTTTGGTGAAAAAAAAACCCCATACAAAATGGAAGAGCTATCTCATAATTCGAAATAACAATAGACTATTGTTCCGTCACGTCACGTTATTGTCAATGCCAAGCCTAACAATGGTCATGCCCTACCTGAAAAATACGCTGGATATCATGCCGTTGATGATGTAATGAAATATGTGCACGATAACATGTATTTCATGTTGTTACATTGCAAATTGATGTCGTATTTTTGACATTTCTGATTCATTTAAGTAGCAGTAACATACCTTTACTACGAGGGAATTTGGAAAGCAATGCTTATGGATAATAATAACTCAAATCTGATTTAATGCCAGTGATATTGCATAAAACTCTTAAAGATAAATAGGAACTTGTGAACCACTATCCAAACCATTGCAAATAATAAGTTCGTGAATACCTTTTCAAGGAGGGAGAAGTCCATGGTCAACATTGCTGGTTGAGATGTACTTCTGGAAGTCTTAGACAGTGTAGAAAATCAAGATGAAACTCGTGCGGTTGACAGTGTAGTCGGATGGGGTATCCTGTTAAATAACATTGACCGTATGCTTCATTGAGATATAACATTTTCAAAAGTTGTTCGTCCTTTTTCTATATGACTGGATGTGATAGTGTGGACAACAAAGACAACCGTTCCACAGTCGCCGTAAATACATGACACGTATACATAGGGCGTGATGGGAAGTTTGACTTGGAATGGTTGGCTGATTGGTACTGCTTAACAAACAGCTACACGGACTCCAAATATTGAGATGTAATGGATGCATGTGTGATTTGGAAGACTGTTAAAAGTTCGTTTTGTATCTCTATGTGTGAGAGTTGAACTCTTGTTGATTTCATGGTGATGTTTCACTGAATCATACTGCCAGATACATTGTACAATCCACTTTCGCTTACTTCATGCTAAACGTTAAGCAGATGCAGATTTTAGTGTTACCATTCTAAAGAATACCAAAATGTATACAGTTTCTTGGTCAGGAGGCAGAAGCTACTTTAAAGCGTTCCATATAAAGGAGAACGTTTAATTCAAGGCCAAAGAGTATGATCGTACTTGACTGTTTTGTTACAGAGGCAAATAAACAAAAGTAACCCAAATAAAACTCGTTCAATTATTCTTTAATTCATCCATTTACACTAGATTATATTCCTTTTCTTTCTCCGTTTTTCCTTCACTCGTGTCCTGCCCTTAAATCACCTCTTGTCACTCTCTCACTATTCAACAGTTTATGTTTCCTTCCTCTCTGTATATCAAAATATAGATTCGCTAAATCACTAGTTATCAAAATATTTATAAATGATCACAAGTTAGTAATCAGTAGTTCAAGATTAAAATGGTGAGTTTATCTGGTCCGGCACATTCCCCGACTATCTATGTGGGTACTTGTGCTTTGTCACCACCGACGTTAACACATAGGTCTGATGATTGTGGCGATAAAACAAAATGTTAAATATGTCTGCCTATCAGACTTGCTTTCATTGTTGGCGAGATAATATAGACAACAGATTTTGTCGATCACCGTACACGTTCAGCTATCGTTACCGATAGCATCACACGACATTCTCTGTTGGGCAAGTCACTATATCTTAAGTTTGTATGTATCGGAATGGTTCTGGTTAAGTTGTATTCTCTGGTTTGTTTTCGTTTAACTTTATGGTTCTAGTCTCATAGTAGAGCTGTCAACTTGCGATGTAAATAATGTAAGATATGCTATTCGATAAGAATTTTTTTTAACTGATTTCCTATTAACTCTACTGATGATAGATGACATTCATAAACTATATCGGTATGATGGTAAATTATTGTGTCTATTTCTATTTACGTTTCTGGCTTTTTTTGTTATTACGTTAATGGTCCTATCATACTCTAGGGTTGGCGTAAAATAAGAGCGTGTGTATCTTGTGTGTTCTGGCACAAATTCACATTAAATAGACACCGAGCAGGGACCGCTACACGTCATATCAATATATACTTACGGACTGGGCACAATTCACTCGTTCCCACTCTATATATTTTGATTTAAATCTGTGAGGGAGCAGAGTCAAAAGTAATTAGTTGCAAAAAAGCATCTTGATTTTTCATCTGCATCGCACTTTACTAAAACGGTTCTTCATTAAATTTTTTTTATACATAAGAAAGCACTATAAAAGACGTAGGTTCCTTAAAACTTGATATATTTTCGTGCATCGTCTGTATGATCTTCTTATCGAGGATTTTACAGTTATACGAAATGTTCTTAAAGTTAAGGAACGTTGGTATAAGCTAGGACCACGAATCTTTTATTTCATCGAAACAAACTCAAGTAAAAATAACGTTCCTTAGTAACATTTTCTCACTTCATAAAGTGTCATACTTATCTAATGAAGTGGCTTGAGTGTTGACGTTTTATTGGCCAGTTATTTTTTGTTTACGGGTCCTGGCCCCCCCCCAGCAGACTTACCAACACGAACACTTCGCCAGGAAAGGATGTTGAGGGAAGACCTTGTTCAGGTCTGATATTAAAAAGTAAACGGTCATTAAAAGAAACGTTTAAAATGGATATCAGGAGGGAAATATGAAAGGCTTTGGGTAAGAATGAGCTGTATATCCTTATGTGTCTCATATTTTACAATCCATGCTTTGTTATAAAAGTACTTTTTATATTGAATTTATTAAAAAGCTATTACATGGAAGCTACCAATTCTGAACCAAACCTTTGAGGCAAGGCATCGGTAAAAAAAGCGATAGAACTGGTGGAGTTTGATTGCCATGATATTTTGCATTTATTTTCATCATTTTTATCCATATCGGGAGTCAATTATTTTTTAATATAAGGAGTATGACACTCACGATATCATCATAATAAACTATCATAACTAATTTACTTCAGTGGTGCTGGTTGTTAATATATTTCAATGCACATAGCAAAATAAATAATGTTTAATGCCATAACTAACAACAAGATATACTTAAAAATATCACTCAACACATCTCAAACAACAAAAGAAAAGAGATAATTTCTATTAAATAATTACAAGTGTGAGAAATCATTCATTGGTAATATCATGATATGTTGACGAATTATTTTTGGCAAAAATTACTGTACTAATAAATAATTAAAAACTGTGAAAATTCTACTAAAATTGCAAACACTTATTTATAATCTGTTATTTTACTGTTCCACTTTGGGGAGGGATACGCACCAATGCTTAGTAAAAACAAGGTAGAGAAGGGTCTTTAAAGGTCATGGGTCAGGTAGGGCGGTATACGGACCAGATTGTCCTTTAACGGTGCTGTGATAAGAGTCTTTTTATTTTTACTCACAAGATTACATATCATCAACAATATCGGTGTACACGTGGTGTGGCGTTTTCTGATTCTATGATTGTCCCATGATGTCGATACCATGACAATAGTCTCAGAATGATACATTTGTACTTACACATAGAATATTCAAAACATAACTAGTACTAAGAGGTTAGTTGGTGAAATTTAGTGTCTTTGCGTCTCTTGAATTAGCTGATTTTGACCCCAATAAACATTGCAATAGTATGATTTCTAATACAATTATCTTGTTATGAACAGTCTATGTTACATCAGGAAAACGGGGTGGGCATAAGACGTTATGTACCCAAACACAAGGGTACATGTCACTCATCGGAATGTCTTCTTCCCCTCAGGCTCTTCCAGATATGTATTGTTACTAGCCAAAATACACAAGTTGAAATCGGCTTATCACTCGGAGCATTCGGTCCTTATTTTCGCTCACGTATTAATCCTTTAAAGGGGACTTCAAAAGTGGAGTTTTCAATAAAGGTGTTTTAAACATTGGCAGTGTTGGCGACACACAGGTAAGACAATAGGCCCGAACACCTCGCAGGTGTGTGCGAGACAATGAATTAACTAGCCGTGATAAGCAAGATACTGTTGTATATACACGGACCATCGCCAGGTCATTTAAATGTAAGATTAAAGTGAGGTCCCACACAGGGAGATGCCATTATGGTCAAATCGTTTAAACATAATGAAATATTGGTCGTTCATCCCTGAATAACAGAAATTTCACATTTTCCGCTTTTTTGTATTGATTTTTGTCACCACCCCTTCATCAATATGTTCTTTAAAAGGTCAGAAAGTTATAATGATGTTGTTACCCTATTTCATTCGATGCTGACATCTTTTGTGCTATTTGTTTACTCCCACACATGGAGAAAATCTTTATATTGTTCGACTCGTTAATGTTCATTACAGCATTGCCGGGTCAATGGGAAAGAAAATTGAATTAAGATCGCAACATGGGAAGGAGGACATCTTAGTTTAGTTTATAGAATCAAAGCAAACGAATACAATAAGGTCCGAGTACACATAATTCATCCATCTCACCTAATGTACAAAGAGTGAGCCCTGTGTTCCAACAGGCGACATATACTGCATTGTCAGCCCTGCAGGTAGGGCGTTAGAATTGTACCTGCTGCCCCTATTGCATGATCGTAAAAGGCGACTAAATTTAGGATCTTATCTTTTCTCTTCTTCCTAACTGACTTTATCTTCCCTTAATGCCTCCCTTGGCACCGCCTCACTTTTGGCCTTGAGTTGAGCGTTCGCCCCTGTGAGGAAGGCTTTGGGTTCTGTCCCACTGGCCGAGACACACCAAAGTCTATAAATAGTGGTAGTTTCTGCTCCTGCTTAGCGCTCAGCATACAGGGAGTGGGACGACTGGTTCGCCCGTTGTCAGTATAATGTGACCGGGTGGGGTGTGTTGCTTGGTGTCTTTGCGGCATACTTCAGTGATATAGCACTATAAAAAGGGCAACAGTTCCACTATACAATAAGACACAACATGAATATACCACAGTCTCCCAAAAACATGCACCTCGCACAACATACACGCAAACACACCACATACATGGGAGGCCGTCATTACATGACCATAGCTGTTAATAGGACGTTAATTATCAAACAAACAAACAAAATACTGCATTGTGCAAATATATTTGGTCTTTTAAATCTCTTGCTGATAAAAACAGGAGACCGATTTAAAATGATGATTAATGAAGCAAACGAAACATTGTGTCGACAATGCATGTTAATGAATTTTAATATTTTAATCAATTAATAATAATTTCTACTGCATTTGAATTATCTATTGTTGGTTTTTCAAATGATCTTGAGTGAAGACATTATGAAATATCACATTGTGTTTCTAAACTGTATAGTTCTCCCCATAGACTTTTTCTCTAATTGAAAAAACCCTCACTCGTTATACATGTACAGTGACATATAAAGCTCTGTAGTACAGCTGATCCGATCTCAGGAATATTTTTAATCAATAAATATTAGATTGTTGGTGACAATGTCTATTGTCTTAATCATGTATTAACATCAAAACTATACTGTCAGCTCTTAAAACTTCCATATTGCATAAAACGCGCTTACGGAACCGTGCCCGTCAACTATCAATCTAAACTGTTGATAACGGAAGTGTTTTGTTTTAATAACCCCCACCCGAAGGCTTGTCGTCATTGTAATGTTAGAATGACGTCATAACAATTCAGAGGTATTTATGTATATACGTAGGCACCGCTCGCGGTAATTTCGAAAAACAAAAAATTGCGGTATTATGTTTACAATGGATTACATCTTCTTACCTAGGCGGACAGACAGTTCCAGTGAAACCTTTACCTCGGGCGAAAATCCGAGGAAAATTAATTTGTTGCCTTTTCATCTCGTTAAATCCTTCTCTGCTTTAACGCTATTTTAGAGGTAATTGTAATTTATCTTTCCTGGAAATTTGAGTACCGTGTTGTGTTCCATTACCTTATGGATTGTTAGGCTTCAGAAACCTGGCGACAAGGTTTCTGTTTAACAGGATGAAGGACACTATCATTATATCGTCATCGTCTTCGAAATAGCGTAAATTATGGGGGATATTACTGTATTTATCTTTATATTTCATTCTAATTAACTGCTTCAACCTGACTGTTAACAGCGAGTCTAACACTGTATTTATATTCATTAGCCTGAAGCGAACAAGATTTACTTCAACGTTCTTCCAACAGAAACTCGTGAAAAACCGATAAACATTTAATCAAATATCAATTTAATTAAAAGGTACTAATTTGATAATGTTTCACTGCTTAAGTTTGGAAAATCTGGTCTTACAACGAACAAATTCATGTCACGCATTGATTAGATTCTTCTACTTTTTTGGAACTAGAGACTACCTCATTTAACATGTATTATTCGTAAACTAGGATATGATCAACAGAGAAATGTGGTGTTCTAGTTTGTATATTACAATGGTAAGATTTACTAAGTGATATTAGTATACCATATAATTTTTATCGTTCGAACAATGTTATGGATAATTTGGAAAAAGTAGTCGGCTGAACGCTACCAAAACTTGTACAAAAAAGTAGTCGGCTGAGCGCTACCAAAACTTGTACAAAAAATAAGTCGGCTGAGCGCTACCAAAACGTGTACAAAAAAGTAGTCGGCTGAGCGCTACCAAAACTTGTACAAAAAAGTAGTCGGCTGAGCGCTACCAAAACTTGTACAAAAAAGCAGTCGGCTGAGCGCTACCAAAACGTGTACAAAAAAGTAGTCGGCTGACCGCTATCAAAACTTGTACAAAATTGCGTGAAAATGATCACACTAGTCCTGTGTATAATTAACCCAATTATGGCACGATTTATAAGTTCCATTGCGCATATGCATAAATGATTTTATTGTATTACTGAAAGGCAAATAGTGTATAACTTTGACGCATTGTGGATTTTTGTATGTCCAGCAGAACTATTGTTTTTTATTAGTGGATGTGTCCATTCGTTAATTCTAGGTGCTCTCGATTAATAAGACGTATTACGATGGTAATCAGTGAGAATTTTCTAAAGACACTTTTCACCACATATGATGTTTATTTAGCAGTCAAGAAAAACAATGAAATTTGGCCTTGGCTAGAATTGCAGTTTGTATATTGTCTTTGCTATAAGTACTCGTTACCTATTAGGCCTGGGCTAGGATTGCAGTTTGTATATTGTCCCCCGTCTTTGCTATAAGTACTCGTTACGCTTACCTCGTTGATTTTATTTGTTTGTTTGCTTTATTCTCATATTGCTGTACTGTGAAGCTAGAAAATATGGAGTGTAAAGATATAACTATTTCTCCCAACTCGACCATCAACAGTTGGCAAGGATTGAAAACTTAACAGATTTAGGCCAGAAAAATCGTGACTTGAGTTACACCCATGCTTCCTTTACTTAACAATATGGACTATCTCAGAAGAAACCATTAGCGGAACTGACACCAGCTGTGGTAGAATCTTCATATTGTCTTTCTTGTCTATTTGAGGGTCAAACATCTGGCGATTAGTACAAAAAGAACAAAATTTGAGTTGGCATTTCTCAGATGTATGGTCACACTAGCTTCATTATGGACTCGCACACCCCTGGCCTGAAAGAATGTATTTACACCCTTCCTTTAAAGGTGGCTTATTCATGTAAGGCTTCTAGATAAATAACACATGTTGGTCACAGAAAACGGGTGTGTCAACAATTGTCACGTGATAGCTAAGTCACGTGATGTCACAAGTCCACCCCCCCACCCCCCCTCACCCCCCCCCCCACCACACCCCCCCCTGGGTTGGTGTGGATTGATCATACCTCGATTTCGCGATAGAGTGACTTTCGCATTCTACATATGTCCATGTTACATTTTGTAGATATGGTGAAACATTAAATTCAGTAGAATATGTTATTTCAAGCAACGAGTTTTCTTACGGAAACTATTGTGTGCAATTGGCGCTTTATTTTATGGGTTGCTGACTATTCTGTTTTTGTTATTAATTTATTCGTTATCTTATGTCTTTCCTACGGGGATTTTAAAAGATTGATTGTTATCAACATGTATAATACACTTGATCGTTTTTTTTTTAGCGTTTCATAAGAAATGGATAAATTTCATCTAAGCATTCATTGGATATTACTTCAAATCTATACACATAAACTTATGTTACTTTTCACATATTTGAAATTTCTTTCACATAAGTTTTTGGCATAAAAATGACGTAGTTATTGCAACTCAATTATCCGTTTATATGTCTACAATGATCCATTGTTGTTCGATGTAATAATTGTGACTAGGTCGCATGACCAAATTGAGATCGAATGTCATTTCTAGTGCTTTAAAAATGTTTGTTTTCTTTTTAACGTAAGTTTCTTCAAATATCACTTCCTTTTCTCATCCTTTGGATGTCAGATTTACCCATGTTGTGAAAATATCATCGACTACTACTATATACCAAATGTATAGTTTTTACAATTCGTATTTGAATCTTATGGATTAGGTGGTGACTTCTATTGGAACTGTAGCGATTAATGACAGAACACCTGTTGAATGCCCGTGACTCTAATGTTATCATGCTGTCTCGTCCCAGTTAATCAATAGGAAAGGCGTTATAGTCGTAGAGAGGACACAGGCAGAGGGCGCTTTGTCAGGTTGTTAAAGTACGGTCAATATTATAAATCGTGTGTACATGAACTAATAGTTACACACACTTATCTATATGAGAAACTGTGGCGTTATTGGGCATATGGTGTAGTGGATAATCTAGGACACTCTTTATTTTATAAAGTATCAAATATTAGCATGCCTGAATACGACCGAACACGCGCCCGAATAAAATTAAATGATTATATTTATCTACAGCATGATAAATAACCATTATATGACAATTTATGCTTACACTATTGAAATGAGTGTCTTTACTGGTTATTAATCTGTCAAACATGCTGCACAATTTTCGTCGTCCGAACCGTACCAGGTATAATAGCTTGAGTTTTTAAAAGTTTCTGCAAGGAGTTCAGTTTCGTGTGTAAAGTGTATCATGCTAAAGAAGTACCTTGTAATGTCCACTTCTTAGTCACTTAATGTCAAATTTAAGTTCTGGTATGTCGTAAGGTGGAAATAGATTTATGCTGGCGAAGGTGTACATATATAATTATGAGAAAGTTAGGACCCAAGGGTTTCAAAGTGAGGCGTCCGCTTCTTCACTTAATATTTTATACTTGTATAATCCGGAACAGAAGGACACGATTGATTGGTTGATTTTAGGCTTAAATTGTTTTCAATGGATCGTATTATCTCCAACCTGAGTGAATCTGATTTTGGTCTGGTCAACCCGAGACATGCCGAAGGGTTGGACGGCTAAATTTGTTCACTCACGGTTGAATATATACTCTGTCCACTTGACAGATCACATGCGTGTTTTATCATTTTCTATTCTCATACAAATGTAAAAAAATAAAGAAAATTTTCAGATAAATAAATTGACGGTTCTTGACTAGTAGTATACCCGCCATCCCATAGGTTTCACGATGGAGTCTTTATCAAGTGCGTGTGACTCTGCCTCTTTTCCCTACTCACTTGGTAAAAAAAGAGTGTTTTCCCCCATACTTGAAAGGGTTTACCCCGCGGTTGCCTAGGGAAGATATAATACACTCTGTCTTTTAACGGGGTATAGGCGGTAAAAGACAGAGTAACTACAGCGACTCTAAACAATGACGGTGGACGTCATCTGATTACATGCGGTCGTCTATTGTCGACGACGTCATTGATGTTTGAACGACAGTGCGAAAATACCTTATGATGGGCAGCGCTTTCGTTTATGTATGATAGAACTAAAGAAATCTTTTCACTCGGGTTGAGATGATCCCTGTCCACCTGACAGACCCATGGATTGATTCTATTCATCTTTCCCCATAGCAACCGTGGGTTAACCCTGTTATGGGAGTAAGCATGCGATAGGAATAATCATGGAAATATTTCATTCCTATCCATTATTTCGAACTTTGCATTATGTTCGCTGAAGTGACTGGATAATAATCATTGCTCGTTGCAGTTTACTGGTAAATTATACAGGCATTATTTGTTCACAGTCGGGCTTACATGGAATTCAGACTGAAATTCACCTGAAAGAAATATATTGCTTGTGTACATTATGTTGGCTTGGATGCCAGTTCTATGCACAATATTTATTCAGTTAATGGTACACTTATAAAACATACAAAGTTGTAAATAACCAAGTCTCTTCTAGGTGGCTTAAATACACGCAAGCATATTCTCTCTGTATCATCTAGTTTAACGGAATGGATAGTTTATTTCGGTTAATGTTATTTCACAATTCATTCACAATGACGATGAAACTTTTTGGTGTTGACATAACATACGGTTAACTATTTTATGCTTATTCTGTATTTGCATTATTACCAGAGTTATCTTGTCACCTTGCTGTGTAGGTATTGATTGTGGGTCCAGTCATGTGTTTCAGAGCGTAATCGTCATACTTTTAGGAGAAAACGACGTGAATTGAGCTCACAAAATAATGGAGTCACAATGGATACCTAGACCCTCCAGGGAGCTTATACTTCTGGTAATATGCAAAGGACGCTACAATAGTTAAAGTAAACAAATACAAAGAATGTTCATGTGAACAATGTTCTTATAATGGATTGTAGAATAACACGACAGTAATGTGCGGACTAGCGTAAGGAAAACACACAAATTTACCAACCAACTTTTATTGTTTATGTAAATTTCCATGTTCTATAATACTACACTATATATTTTTTTGTGTTGGGGAGTATTATGAATAAGGTTAATCGTATGGAATTTTTTATATGGTTTAATTTAATTTTACAGTGCGGCCAAACTCGTCATAATTAAAGAGAGCGACACATTAATATACAGTTTTATACAATTTTCTATTTCACAAAAGTACAAATTATGTCTACCGTTTTCAAAATAAAGATATCAATTATCTTCTCTTTTTATGATTAATTATTGGTAAAGTGCATATTGCCCAGAACTACTCACAGTCAGAAGAATAGAAAATTAGCTCTAGGGGACACACTGATTTGTATCACGATGAAAAAATGAACATATTTTATTCAAATTCAAAAGGCAGGGATGCCTTTCACTGGTGAGGTAATTATATTATGAAGAAATCATGTGGAAATGAATTGAATTGCGATAATAAACGATCACCACCTATGTTAATAGAATGTAAAATGGACCACCAGCCATAATTTGTATAATGAAGGTAAGAATCAATACGTGTACACCGTCAGAGGGAAACACAGTGTAAAATTAATAAAAAAGTAAAAAAAAAAAATCCATTTTACTATATTCATTGCCATAAGTGTAAGATTAAGATTCTCACCAAACAGTTGCATGTCGTTAGAAGTAAAGTTCTCAACCTATGCACTTTAGCTATTTACAAAATGATTTCTTAACCTTGATAACTCCTCTCAAAACTAACATATGCGCGCGCACTTGCTAACATTTTGAGCAAAAAGTTTCAGTTTGGATTGGTAAAAATAGCTTCGATGTATTAGATATATTCAGAGAAATTATTTTTCAAATGGCTAAACTTGTCAATGTTGCAGTACCTCTTCATAGTTATGCAACTAAGACATTAAAGTCGTTATGAATATCGGAACAAGCTGTTCATACTCTGGTAACGATTATGACAAAAATAGCAGAAGCAGCAGCAGTGCATACTGTGACAGTTGTCTTAACAAAGTCTGAATTATACAAAAAACTCTTGAAAGCTTGAGAATGCAGCGGACGTCATCAAAGCCATACAGCTGGACAACTGGTTATGCTTTGTGGTTGACATTTCCCGATGGGAGTTTCCGTTTTTTTCTGAGGTCGGTTGATACTTTAAACATGCGATGAGCCGATCGATTAAAATGACTTTCACACGGCCGCTCATCCAACTACATTGTATTCCGCTTTCTTAAAGCATGTACCAATGACTGGGCCAAGAATCTATAAGTATATTGATTTTTTCTATTTCTAGTCTCTCATTTTCAAAAAGCTTATATTAAATATTTGGATATAAAAAAACGATAATCTATACACTGGTCTTTTTCATGTCATTGATCTGTTGAAATTAATACGATATGTAGCCGCTTCTGCCTCGCTAACAATACACAAAGTAGTCTATAGTTCATAGACTATTATGCAACTATCGCTTGACATATTGTTTAGAAACAATTTTTTTTATCTAACCTTCCAGAAACTTTGTTCCCATACAAAACCACATATCTACTAATATATTTCGATAAGAAATAGATTTAAGATATGTCGCAGCATGCAGTATAAAACTGTGGGCTCAATGTAGGTTTATTGTAAGTAGAAAACAGTGACAGCCCAGGACAAGCAATAGCATATACGAGCAGATTACAAATGTTTATATTACTGGCCACAAATTGTTTGCTTTCCACCTGATGTGAATTAAAAAATAATGAAAATGAAAGAATAAAAATTAAAAAAAAAAATGATGAACAGTTCGTGAATTGAAAGTTGTTGTCTAACAAAAAATGCTTTCCATTAAGATCACCAACATTCGTGCAATGTCAAGGTTACAATGTTTGAAGACAGTTAAAGGCAACCATGCTTGATTTTAACAGTGATCAAAAATATTATATCTATTCATAAGTGCATGAAATAATAATAACGATAGGGAAAAAAAATCATGCATATCCTTTGCGTTTTATTCCATTCGACACGAAACGAAATTACAAAAAAGTCATATAACTTGGTCTTAATTTCCTGATTAAATGATTAAAAGTCATTTTTTGAATTGCAATGAAAATTGACCTGTCATTGTTAAACTTTAGGTCCAGTTTTTATAATTTACAAATCTGTTTCAGTAAAATACAAGGTTAAGATATACTTTGATGTGATATATTCCGTTATGATATTATTAAGTCCTACACGACAACATCGGCGTCAACGAAACCTTTTATCTGAAAAATCTCCTCCTAATAGCTTTTCAATACATCCAAATGAAACTACACAGCAAGCACAATGCCACGCGTCGCAAGTTTACTAAATTATCTTTTCAATAACCTTAATTGCATTTTACCGGCTTTGAATAAATGTACAGACTGTAAATAAATGAACATAATATATATATAATCATGTAAATGAATTGCTCGAGGTCAATATTATGTCAACTTATTAATTTGTATAGAAATATATTTATATTGATATTCATTTAAAACGTGTAAAGATGATAATAAACTAATTTTATTATCTGTTGTAGGTGTTTTAATTGTTTGGTGACAGAGCTACCGCGCGACCAATCAAATAGATTAAACCCGTTATCGCCGTTTACGCTTCACCGAATGTCATGTCCAAATTCTATGGACATGGATTTTTTATTAAAACGGTTTACCTATCATTTTAAACGTTAGCATAACATTTTCATACATTTTTTTAAAAGGCATTATACTCATGGTTCGTAAAGACTTATGTAAGTTGTCCGACCAAGCAAATTGTTTATCAGAAGGTAAAAGTAAAAATTAACAGTATCTATCTGGTATTTACACAAATAAACCTGTTTGATGTTTAAATGGTTCGATGAAAAAAGGGTGTCATTATCAAAGCCGACGATACCTGAAACTACAAGGTTGCTAGTCGTGATACGTAGAAAAAAAAAAATATCGAGGTACACAGAATTGTTATACATTTAGAGTAATGATTTATTGTGTAAACTAACCGGAACTGTTAGCCAACACACTATGAAAAACGGGACGATTTTTTCTTTATACTTGCTATGGTATGTAACACAATTCGAAATGTAACACTATAGAAAAATACTATCCAGCACGTTACGTGGACATTCATTAAAAGTATATTTTAAACAGTTTTCTTCTTAATTGTCCATTTCTAACTTTCTATATCGTAAACATTGCGAAATATTATTAAAGGTAAAACTAATTTATAATTTTGGCCTTCGGGTTTCCATTTTAGAACCTAAACAGTGAGTTATCACAGCTAAATTCGATGTATAAACGTTTGATTTGACTCAATTTCTTTATCAACTCTTTGCTTATAAAGTTTTGGACTACATGTGACTGGAAATGGTATTTATTGGAAAATTTTCGGCTCTCGTACTTCATGACGGAACAGTTCCTATTTTCCTTAGTAACTTGTTCTTAACCTTACGTTTTATCGAGGATATTTTTCAATTATGCAAATATTCTCTGTTTCGTCATCATCTCTCTTATTCTCTGAGGAGATTGTCTTTTCTTAAATCATAGTTTTGAATACTTTGTGCAAGCCTATTTTGGGTCTAATTAGAATATTGAAACTTCAGTTGGATCTGACCGAAACAGAATCACAATATCCATTTTCTATACACCATTTACAGTACTGGTTTTAATATCGGAGACTATTTCCTTTTCATAGCCTCAGCGGTGTTGATCGTTATCAACAGTACAATAGTACATTACTCTATTCCGCGCGTATTAGATATACATACATTTATTTATTACATACAGGAACATTTTACCGGGGTCGTAACTCACATGTATGGACTCAGTCTAAGTGCTATATGGTTATATTTTAGTGTAAGATGGGCTCTGTTTTACTTTACACAATACAGGTGCGTCAGGAAAATCTAGTGGATCTGAAATACTTGCTTGTCGTCAATGTGAATGTTGAGACGTGTTGGAGAACGAGAATTGTCCTGTGTGGAGTGTTTGCACTTCAAAAACTAAGGAGATCGCGTACCGTTTAACTCTTATCACCACCACTGTTAGACAGGTCTATCCGCGGACAAATGTCGTCTTTTCTATCGACTATAATCCAAATGAAGGCATTATGCAAACCAAGGATATTCTGGACAGAGTTTGCTGTGAAAATTAGCGTTAGGTTCGGCTTTCATAATCACACGATCAGTGAGTTTCACAAGCACAACCTTAGTGCAAACATTGGAACAAAAGAAATTATGAAATAGGCTGAAAGTCCTCAGTAGATCTACAACTTTCATAACGTATTTCTTTTATCTTCAGTTTTTTTCTGTTTTGAAGTTGGAACACTACACTTCTAAGGATCTCCGGAAATGAACGCATGCGTAGATGCAGAGAGAATCGACATAATCACTCTGTTTATATTCCCTAAGAAGAATGACGGTCGTTGCATTGGCTTCTTTCTTTGACTTGGCAGGACATATTGGCGGGGTTGAAACCAATTCAACGTTTAATGAATTTGGAAAAAGAATTTCCACAATTATCTAATTACTATTTATATCCGTATTACTATTTACTTGGTTTTTATTTCCCCGAAGGCAAACAGCATCTTCTTATTTTGGTATATACAAAGGCTGTTAAATGCATTTGGAGATGGAAATAAATATTCGCCACACTAGCTTAATTTTCTTCTGTTTAAGTTGGTGGCAGTATTTTTCTGTTGTTAACGATAACGTGTTAAAGATAATGTATTTAGAAGTGCAGTTTTAATATACGTGGATGTCAAATGTCGGAGTAGTTGGAACGCCGATATGTTTGAAGTGCAAATGGTGACGGCAGAGAAAAGAAGTATGGGTCACAAAGGCAGCAACATTTTCGATAGGGTACTTTTGCAAGTCCTACATTGAATTAAGATAGTTTGCGTTTCCCTTCCTCGTTGTGTGACAAATATAACAACGAAAATGAACTTTGATTGTCATTGGCTAGTCTTTTTATATGTTTTTTATGAATATTCATGAATCATGCAATTTTCAGCTCTCTTCCGCACAATAAATAATGGCATAGACTGGAGTGGTGTTGTCATCACGTTTTCTACAGACTTCTGTCACCTCTGGGAATACCACTAGGTCAATAATACACCAGATTAATGCATAAAACATTTAACTACATTAGTTAACTGTGTGTGTTCTGAACAAATTATCAGACTTTTTTTTAATTATTACACATAATAAAGTGATATATTAGCTGATCAGCGCTATGGAAATTCAAAAGCATTTCGTATCGGGCATTCTGAATGTTTAATTTTCATTTTTAACAATTATTATGTGTTTGAGCAATATATCATTACAATATTAAACATTAGGTGACGTGGATTAAGGTTTTATTCATTTTATTATTATTAAATGAGAAAATAATCCCCTTTTAAATGTGAAATGTGTATTGCTATATTCATAACAGAGATTTGCCGATACAGCAGGTCATAGGCCCCTTAGCTTCATCAACAACCGTAATGATTTTCTCCCGATTCCAAAGTAATTGTTTCATGATTATCAAATATTTTTCTGAGTCAAAATCGCAAAGAAAAAATAGCTTCTTCGAAAAAGATAGATTTTGTATCAACAAATCTAACCGACTAGCGACAATTTGGAAGCAGAAATATTTGCTGAGAGTAAATTATTTTCTTTTAACCGACACGTTATCGTTAAAACAGAAAAAAATATGCCACCAACTTAAACAGAAGAAAATTAAGCTAGTGTGGAATATTTATTTCCATCATCAAAATGCATTTAACGCCTTTGTATATACCAAAATAAGAAGATGTTGTTTGCCTTCGGGGAAATAAAAACCAAGTAAATAGTAATCGGATATAAATGTAATTAGATAATTGTGGAAATTCTTTTTCAATTCATTAAACGTTGAATTGGTTTCAACCCCGCCAATATGTCTGCCCAAGTCAAAGAAGAAGCCAATGCAACGACCGTCATTCTTCTTAGGGAATATAAACAGAGTGATATATGTCGATTCTCTCTGCATCTACGCATGCGTTCATTTCCGGAGATCCTTAGAATGTAGTGTCAACTTCAAAACAGAAAAAACTGAAGATAAAAGAAATCGTTATGAAAGTTGTAGATCTACTGAGGACTTTCAGCTATTTAAATTTCCTTTTGTTCCAATGTTGAACTAAGGTTGTGTGCTTGAAACTCACTGATCGTGTGATTATGAAAGCCGAACCTAACGCTAATTTCACAGCAAACTCTGTCAGAATATCCGTGTTTGCATAAGGCTCATTTGGTTATAGTCGATAGAAAAGACGACATTGTCCGCGGATAGACCTGTCTAACAGTGGTGGTGATAGAGTAAACGGTACGCGATCTCCCTTAGTTTGAAGTGCAAACACTCCACACAGGACAGCTCGTTCTCAACAGTCAACATTCACATTGACGACAAGCAAGTTTTCAGATCCACTAGATTTTTCTGACGCACCTGTATGTGTAAAGTAAACAGAGCCCATTTACACTAAAATATAACCATATAGCACTTAGACTGTCATACATGTGAGTTACGACCCGTATAATGTTCCTGTATGTATAAATAAATGTATGTAGATCTAATACCGGAATAGAGTAATGTACTATTTACTGTTGATAACGATCAACACCGCTGAGGCTATGAAGGGAACTCCGAGATTAAAACCAGTACTGTAAATGGTGAGAAAATGGAGATTGTGATCTGTTCGGTCAGATCCAACTGAAGTTTCAATATTCTAATTAGCCCAAAATGGCTTGCACAAAGTATTCAAACTATGATTTAAGAACAATCTCCTCAGTGAATATGAGAGATGATGACGAAACAGAGAATATTTTCATAATTGAAAAATATCTCGATAAAACGTAAGGTTAAAACAAGTACTAAGGAAAATAGGAAACTGTTCGTCAGGAAGTTCGAGACGAAATTTCCAATACCATTCCAGTCACATTGTGTCCAAAACTTTATAAGAAAGAGTTGATAAAGAAATTGAGAAATCAACGTTTATACATCGAATTTAGCTGTGATAACTCACTGTTTAGGTCAAATGGAAACCAAGGCCAAAATTTAAATTATTTTTACCTTTAATAATATTTCGCAATTTTTACGATATTAGAAAGTTAGAATTGACAATTATAAGAAAAACTGTTATAATATACTTAATGATGTACACTAACGTCTTGATTTTTTTCTATAGTTACATTTCGAATTGTGTTACTCCATAGCAAGTTAAAGAAAAATCGTCCGTTTTCATAGTGTGTTGGCTAACAGTTCCGGTTAGTTTACACAATAAATCATTACTAAATGTATACAATCTGTGTACCTCGATATTTTTTTTTTCTACGTATCACGACTAGCAACCTTGTGTTTAGGTATCGTCGGCTTTGATAATACACCCTTTTTTCATCGAACCATTTAAACATCAAACAGGTTTATTTGTGTATACCAGATAGATACTGTTATTTTTACTTTTACCTTTGATAAACAATTTGCTTGGTCGGACAACTTATAAGTCTTTACGAACCATGAGTATAATGCCTTTAAAAAATGTATGAAATTGTTGCTAACGTTTAAAATGATAGGTAACCGTTTATAAAAATCCATGTCCATAGAAATTGACTGACATTCGGTGAAGCGTAACTGCGATACGGGTTTAATCTATTTGTTGGTCGCGCGTAGCTCTGTCACAAACAATTAAAACACCTACAACAGATAATAAAATTAGTTTATTATCATCTTTACACGTTTTAATGATATCAATATAAATATTTCTATACAAATTAATAAGTTGACATATATTGACCTCGAGCAATTCATCTACATGATTATATATATTATGTTCATTTATTTACAGTCTGTACATTTATTCAAAGCCGGTAAAATGCAATTAAGGTTATTGAAAAGATAATTTAGTAAACTTGCGACGCGTGGCATTGGCTTGCTGTGTAGTTCATTTGGATGTATTGAAAAGCTATTAGGAGAGTTTTTCAGATAAAAGGTTTCTTGACGCCGATGTTGTCGTGTAGGAATATCAATAACGGAATATATCACATCAAAGTATATCTTAACCTTGTATTTACTGAAACAGATTTGTAAATTATAAAAACTGGACCTAAAGTTTAACAATGACAGGTCAATTTTCATTGCAATTCAAAAAATGACTTTTAATCATTTAATCAGGAAATAAAGACCAAGTTATATGACTTTTTTGTAATTTCGTTTCGTGTCGAATGGAATAAAACGCAAAGGATATGCATGATTTTTTTTCCTATCGTTATTATTATTTCATGCACTTATGAATAGATATAATATTTTTGATCACTGTTAAAATCAAGCGTTGGTTGCCTTTAAACTGTCTTCAAACATTGTAACCTTGACATTACACGAATGTTGGTGATCTTAATGGAAAGCTTTTTTGTTAGACAACAACTTTCAATTCACGAACTGTTCATCATTTTTGGTAAATTTATTCTTTCATTTTCATTATTTTTTAATTCACATCAGGTGAAAGCAAACAATTTGTGGCCAGTAATATAAACATTTTGTATGCTCGTATATGCTATTGCTTGACTGGGCTGTCACTGTTTCTTCTTACAATAAACCTACATTGAGCCCACAGTTTTATACTGCATGCTGCGACATATCTTAAATCTATTTCTTATCGAAATATATTAGTCGATATGTGGTTTTGTATGGGAACAAAGTTTCTGGAAGGTTAGATAAAAAAAATTGTTTCTAAACAATATGTCAAGCGATAGTTGCATAATAGTCTATGAACTATAGACTACTTTGGTATTGTTAGCGAGGCAGAAGCGGCTACATATCGTATTATTTTCAACAGATCAATGACATGAAAAAGACCAGTGTATAGATTATCGTTTTTTATATCCAAATATTTAAATAAGCTTTTTGAAAATGAGACTAGAATGGAAAAAAATCAATATACTTATAGATTCTTGGTCCTGTCATTGTACATGCTTAAGAAAGGAATACAATGTAGTTTGGAGGATCGGCCGTGTGAAAGTCATTTTAATCGATCGGCTCATCGCATGTTAAAGTATCAACCGACCTCAAAACGGAAACTCCCATCGGGAAGTTCTACCACAAAGCATAACCTTGTCCAGCTGTATGGCTTTGATGACGTCGCTGCATTCTCAACTTTCAAGAGTTTTATAATTCAGACTCTTGTTAAGACAACTTCACAGTATGCACTGCTGCTGCTTCTGCTATTTTGTCAAATCGTTTACCAGAGTATAACAGCTTGTTCCGATATTCATAACGACTTAATGTCTTAGTTGCATAACTATAAAGAGGTACTGCAACATTGGAAGTTTAGCCATTTGAAAAATAATTTCTCTGAATATATCTAATACATCGAAGCTATTTTACCAATCCAAACTGAAACCTTTTGCTCAAAATGTTAGCAAGTGCGCGCGCATATGTTAGTTTTGAGGAGTTATCAATGTTAGAATCATTTTTGTAATAGCTAAAGTGCATAGGTTGAGAACTTTACTTCTAACGACATGCAACTGTTGGTGAATCTTAATCTTGCACTTATGGCAATGAATGTAGTAAAATGGAGTTTTTTTTAAACTTTTTTATTAATTTACACCTCTGACGGTGTACACGTATTGATTCTTACCTTCATTATACAAAGTTATGGCTGGTGGTCCATTTTACATTCTATTAACATAGGTGGTGATCGTTTATTATCGCAATTCAATTCATTTCCACATGATTCTTCATAATATAATTACCTAACCAGTGAAAGGCATCCCTGCCTTTTGAATTTGAATAAATATGTCATTTTTCATCGTGATACAAATCAGTATGTCTTAGAGCTAATTTTTCTATTCTCCTGACTGTGTAGTTCTGGGCATTATGCACTTTACCAATAATTAATCATAAAAAGAGAAGATAATTGATATCTTTATTTTGAAAACGTGACATAATTTGTACTTTTGTGAAATAGAAAATTGTATAAAACTGTATATTAATGTGTCGCTCTCGTTAATTATGACGAGTTGGCCGCACTGTAAAATTAATTACCATTTTAAAATTCCATACGATTACCTTATTCATATATCTCCAACACAAAAATATATAGTGTTATTATAGAAATGGAAATTTACATAACAATAAATTGGTTGGTAAATTTGTGTGTTTTCCTTACGCTAGTCCGCACATTACTGTCGTGTTATTCTACAATCCATTATAGGAACATTGTGCACATGAACATTCTTTGGATTTGTTTACTTTACTATTACGTCTTTGCATATTACAGAGTAAGCTCCCTCGAGGGTAGGTATCCATTGTGACGTCATTATTTTGTGAGCTCAATTCACGTCGTTTTCTCCTAAAAGTATGACGTTACGCTCTGAAACACATGACGTCACAATCAATACCTACACGCAAGGGCAGATAACTCTGTAATATGCAAATACAGAATAAGCATAAAATAGTTAACCGTATGTTTGTCAACACCAAAAAGTTCATCATCATTGTGAATGATTGTGAATTACATTAACGTATAAACGATCCATTTCGTTAACTAGATGATACAGAAGGAATATGCTTCGTGTTTAAGCCACCTAATGAGACTTGGTTTTAAACTTTGTATGTTTAAAGTGTACCATTACTGTATAAATATGTGCACAGAACTGCATCCAGCCAACATAATGTACACAAGCAATATTTCTTCAGGTGAATTCGTCTGAATTCCATGTAAAGCCACGTGAACAAATATTGCCTGTATAATTTACCAGTAACTGCAACAGCAATGATTATTATCAGTCACTCAGCGAACATAATGCAAGTCGAAAGATGGAAGGATGAAATATTCCATATTTTTCCTTCCATGCTTACTCCCATAACAGGGTTATCCCACGGTTGCTAGGGGAAAGATGAATAGAATCTTACATGGGTCTGTCAGGTGGACAGGGATATCTCAACCCGAGTGAAAGATTCTTTTTCTTCCATACTTAAACGAAACATGATGAAAATACAATTATATAGAAACATTTCCAAAGCGCTGCCATCATAGGAATGTCGCAATGCGTCAAAATCAATGACGTCGTCGACAATAGACACCGCATGTAAAGATGACGTCACGTCATTGTTTAGCGCGTGTTAGCTGTCTTTTCCCTACCCCGGTAAAAGACAGAGTTATCTTTCCCTAGCAGCCGCGGGGTAACCCTCTCTTTTACCGGGGTAGGGAAAGGCAGGTCACACGCACTTGATAAAGACGTCATCGATACATGCGGAGACTACTGTCAAGAACGTCATTATTTTTTTCTGAAATTTTCTTTACAGTGTTAGTATAGAAAATGATAAAACATGGATCTGTCAAGTGGACAGAGATATTTCAACCTGAGTGAACAAATTTAGCCGCCAACCTTTGGCATGTCTCGGGTTGACCAGCCAAAATCTTTCACTCAGGTTGAGATAATAGACCCATGTAAAACAATTTAAGCCTAATCAACCAATCAATCGTCCTTCTGTCGGATTATACAAGATTTATATATTAAAGGCCCAATATCCGTATCTTTCTTATTTTTTTCATGATTTAGAAGAATGTTGGAAAAAAATCCTCTTGTAAATCATTCAGAGACAGGACTAAATCGAAGTCAAGAGGAGCGATAATGATTCGGAATATTATTTTTAAAAATCAAATAAATATTAACTATCGCTAGGTGGGTCCCACTTAGTCAAACAAGCCGAAGTTAGCCGACAATGTAACGTCTTTGCCGAGAACGTCATGTGGCTACCACAGGTGTTCTTTTCTAATATAAGTATAAGTATAATACTGGGTCAAGGTCTATAACTCGGTTGGCCATATAACACTACCCAATTTCAGAAAAAGTATGATTATTAACCAACCGTATAGGATATAATAATAGGAATACTCTCAATCGACAGTCAGATAATTTATCTTTAATTTGGTATATGATACAATATATATCATGCCGTATAAATGTCACTAGGTATCCAGAAACATCGGAAAACAGCCAGATTTCAACTGGTCGGACACTGTGGTGTCCTCCGATAAACACGCCAGGGCTCTAATGGGTAGCTCAAAAACCACTGCATGTCAACACTTCAGCGTCATAAGAATGAAAGTTTCCAAATTATCCATAACATTGTTCGAACGATAAAAATTATATGGTATACTAATATCACTTAGTAAATCTTACCATTGTAATATACAAACTAGAACACCACATTTCTCTGTTGATCATATCCTAGTTTACGAATAATACATGTTAAATGAGGTAGTCTCTAGTTCCAAAAAAGTAGAAGAATCTAATCAATGCGTGACAGGAATTTGTTCGTTGTAAGACCAGATTTTCCAAACTTAAGCAGTGAAACATTATCAAATTAGTACCTTTTAATTAAATTGATATTTGATTAAATGTTTATCGGTTTTTCACGAGTTTCTGTTGGAAGAACGTTGAAGTAAATCTTGTTCGCTTCAGGCTAATGAATATAAATACAGTGTTAGACTCGCTGTTAACAGTCAGGTTGAAGCAGTTAATTAGAATGAAATATAAAGATAAATACAGTAATATCCCCCATAATTTACGCTATTTCGAAGACGATGACGATATAATGATAGGTCTTCATCCTGTTAAACAGAAACCTTGTCGCCAGGTTTCTGAAGCCTAACAATCCATAAGTAATGGAACACAACACGGTACTCAAATTTCCAGGAAAGATAAATTACAATTACCTCTAAATAGCGTTAAAGCAGAGAAGGATTTAACGAGATGAAAAGCAACAATTTAATTTTCCTCGGATTTTCGCCCGAGGTAAAGGTTTCACTGGAACTGTCTGTCGCCTAGGTAAGAAGATGTTATCCATTGTAAACATAATACCGCAATTTTTTGTTTTTCGAAATTACCGCGAGCGGTGCCTACGTATATACATAAATACATCTGAATTGTTATGACGTCATTCTAACAGTACAATGACGACAAGCCTTCGGGTGGGTTATTAAAACATAACACTTCCGTTATCAACAGTTTAGAATTGATAGTTGACGGGCACGGTTCCGTAAGCGCTTTTATGAATAGGAAGTTGTAAGAGCTGACAGTTAGTTTTGATGTTAATACATGATTAAGACAATAGACATTGTCACCAACAATCTAATATTTATTGATTAAAAATATTCCTGAGATCGGATCAGCTGTACTACAGAGCTTTATATGTCACTGTACATGTATAACGAGTGAGGGTTTTTCAATTAGAGAAAAAGTCTATGGGGAGAACTATACAGTTTAGAAACACAATGTGATATTTCATAATGTCTTCACTCAAGATCATTTGAAAAACCAACAATAGATAATTCAAATGCAGTAGAAATTATTAATTGATTAAATATTAAAATTCATTAACATGCATTGTCGACACAATGTTTCGTTTGCTTCATTTCACATTTTAAACTCGGTCTCCTGTTTTTATCAGCAAGAGATTTAAAAGACCAAATATATTTGCACAATGCAGTATTTTGTTTGTTTGTTTGATTAATTAACGTCCTATTAACAGCTATGGTCAAGTAAGGACGGCCTCCCATGTATGTGGTGTGTTGCGTGTATGTTGTGCGAGGTGCATGTTTTGGGAGACTGTGGTATATTCATGTTGTGTCTTATTGTATAGTGGAACTGTTGCCCTTTTTATAGTGCTATATCACTGAAGTATGCCGGCAAAGACACCAAGCAACACACCCCACCCGGTCACATTATACTGACAACGGGCGAACCAGTCGTCCCACTCCCTGTATGCTGAGCGCTAAGCAGGAGCAGAAACTACCACTTTTATAGACTTTGGTGTGTCTCGGCCAGGGGACAGAACCCAAAGCCTTTCTCACAGGGGCGAACGCTCAACTCAAGGCCAAAAGTGAGGCGGTGCCAAGGGAGGCATTAGGGAAGATAAAGTCAGTTAGGAAGAAGAGAAAAGATAAGATCCTAAATTTAGTCGCCTTTTACGATCATGCAATAGGGGCAGCAGGTACAATTCTAACGCCCTACCTGCAGGGCTGACAATGCAGTATAAGTCGCTTATGTTGGAACACAGGCTCACTCTTTGTACATAGGTGAGATGGATGAATTATGTGTACTCGGACCTTATTGTATTCGTTTGCTTTGATTCTATAACTAAACTAAGATGTCCTCCTTCCCATGTGCGATCTTAATTCAATTTTCTTTCCCATTGACCCGGCAATGCTGTATGAACATTAACGAGTCGACAATATAAAGATTTTCTCCATGTGTGGGAGTAAACAAATAGCACAAAAGATGTCAGCATCGAAATGACATCATTTTAACTTTTTGACCTTTTAAAGAACATATTGATGAAGGGGTGGCGACGAAAAATCAATACAAAAAGCGGAAAATGTGAAATTTCTGTTATTCAGGGATAAACGACCAATATTTCATTATGTTTAAACGATTTGACCATAATGGTATCTCCCTGTGTGGGACCTCACTTTAATCTTAAATTTAAATGACCTGGCGATGGTCGTGTATATACAACAGTATCTGCTTATCACGGCTAGTTAATTCATTGTCTCGCACACACCTGCGAGGTGTTCGGGCCTATTGTCTTACCTGTGTGTCGCCAACACTGCCAATGTTTAAAACACCTTTATTGAAAACTCCACTTTGAAGTCCCTTTAAAGGATTAATACGTGAGCGAAAATAAGGACCGAATGCTCCGAGTGATAAGCCGATTTCAACTTGTGTATTTTGGCTAGTAACAATACATATCTGGAAGAGCCAGAGGCGAAGAAGACATTCCGAATGAGTGACATGTACCCTTGTTTGGGTACATAACGTCTTATGCCCACCACGTTTCCTGATGTAACATAGACTGTTCATAACAAGATAATTGTAGTAGAAATCATACTATTGCAATGTTTATTGGGGTCAAAATAAGCTAATTCAAGAGACGCAAAGACACTAATTCACCTCTTAGTACTAGTTATGTTTTGATTATTCTATGTGTAAGTACAAATGTATCATACTGAAACTATTGTCATGGTATCGACATCATGGGACAATCATAGAATCAGAAAACGCACATACGTGAACACCGATATTGTTGATATGTAATCTTGTGAGTAAAAATAATAGACTCTTATCAAAGCACCGTTAAAGGACAATCTGGTCCGTATACCGCCCTACCTAACCCTTGACCTTTAAAGACTCTTCTCTTACCTTGTTTACTAAGCATTGGTGCGTATCCCTCCTCAAAGTGGAACAGTAAATAACAGATTATAAATAAGTGTTTGCAATTTTAGTAGAATTTCACAGTTTTAATTATTTATTAGTACAGTAATTTTGCCAAAAATAATTCGTCAACATATCATGATATTACCAAAGAATGATTTCTCACACTTGTAATTATTCAATAGAAATTATCTCTGTACTTTTGTTGTTTGAGATGTTGAGTGATATTTTAAGTATATTTTGTTGTTAGTATTATGGCATTAAACATTATTTATTTTGCTATGGTACATTGAAATCTATTAACAACCAGCACCAAGTAAATTAGTTATGATAGTTTATTATGATGATATCGTGAGTGTCATACTCCTTATATTAAAAAATAATTGACTCCCGTATGATAAAAATGATGATATAAATGCAAAAATCATGCCATCTTCTCCACCATTCTATCGCTTTTTTTACCGATGCCTTGCCTCAAAGGTTTGGTTCAGAATTGGTAGCTTCCATGGTAATAGCTTTTTAATAAATTCAAGATAAAAAGACTTTATAACAAGCATTGATTGTAAAATATGAGACACATAAGGTATACAGCCCATTCTACCCAAAAGCCTTTCATTTCCCTCCTGATATCCATTTTAACGTTTCTTTTTAAATGACCGTTTACTTTTTAATATCAAACCTGACAAGCGTCCTCAACTCCTTCCTGGAAGGTTCATTGGTATGTCTCAAGGACACGAAACAAAACAAAAACGACAAAAAAGTCAACACTCAAGCCACTTCATTATATATATGACTTATGAGAGAAAATGTGACTAAGGAACGTTTTTTACTTGAGTTTGTTTCGAGAAATAAGATTCTGGTCCTAGCTATACCAACGTTCCTTAACTTTAAGAACATTTCTGTAACTTCAAATCCTCGATAAGAAATCATACAGATGTGCACGAAAATATCTCAAAGTTAAGGAAATTACTCTTTAATGCTTTCTTATGTAGAATATAAATTTAGGAAGTTCCGTTTAGTAAAGAATACCGATGAATATCAAGATGCTTTTGCAACGATAACTTTGTCTCTGCTCCTGCTCAGATTTAAATCATTATATAGAGAGTGGAACGAGTGATTTGGCCAGTCGTAAGTATATTGATATGACGGGTAGCGTTCCCTGCTCGGTGTCTATTTAATGTGAATTAATTACAAACGCTCGTAATTTACCACCCTGAGTGGATAGAACATTAAGTAATGACAAAACAAGCCAGAAACTTATTAAAATAGACATAATATTTACCATCAGACCGATATAGTTTATGTTTGTCATCTATTCTTCAGTAGAGTTATAGAATTCAGGATAAAAAATCTAATCATATTGCATATCTTACATTATTTACATCGCAAGTTGACGCTCTATATGAGACTAGAACATAAAGTTAAACGAAAACAAACCAGAGATACAACTTAACCAGAACCATTCCGATACATACAGAACTTAAATATGATGACTGTGCCTAACAGAGAATGTCGTGTGATGCTATCGGTAACGATATCTGACGTGTACGGTAGCGACAAATCTGTTGTCTTATATTATCTCGCCTACAATGATAGCAGCTGATAGGCAGACATATTTAATATTCTGTTTTATCGTCACAATCATCAGACCTATGTGTTAACGTCGGTGGTGACAAAGCACAAGTACCCACATAGATAGTCGGGGAATGTGCCGGACCAGATAAACTCACCATTTTAATCTTGAACTACTGATTACTAACTTGTGATCATTTATAAATATTTTGATAACTAGTGATTTAGCGAATCTATATTTTGATATACAGAGAGGAAGGAAACATAAACTGTTGAATAGTGAGAGAGTGACAAGAGGTGATTTAAGGGCAGGACACGAGTGAAGGAAAAACGGAGAAAGAAAAGGAATATAATCTAGTGTAAATGGATGAATTAAAGAATAATTGAACGAGTTTTATTTGGGTTACTTTTGTTTATTTGCCTCTGTAACAAAACAGTCAAGTACGATCATACTCTTTGGCCTTGAATTAAACGTTCTCCTTTATATGGAACGCTTTAAAGTAGCGTCTGCCTCCTGACCAAGAAACTGTATACATTTTGGTATTCTTTAAAAATGGTAACACTAAAATCTGCATGAAGTAAAGTAAGCGAAAGTGGATTGTACAATGTATCTGGCAGTATGATTCAGTGAAACATCACCATGAAATCAACAAGAGTTCAACTCTCACACATAGAGATACAAAACGAACTTTTAACAGTCTTCCAAATCACACATGCATCCATTACATCTCAATATTTGGAGTCCGTGTAGCTGTTTGTTAAGCAGTACCAATCAGCCAACCATTCCAAGTCAAACTTCCCATCACGCCCTATGTATACGTGTCATGTATTTACGGCGACTGTGGAACGGTTGTCTTTGTTGTCCACACTATCACATCCAGTCATATAGAAAAAGGACGAACAACTTTTGAAAATGTTATATCTCAATGAAGCATACGGTCAATGTTATTTAACAGGATACCCCATCCGACTACACTGTCAACCGCACGAGTTTCATCTTGATTTTCTACACTGTCTAAGACTTCCAGAAGTACATCTCAACCAGCAATGTTGACCATGGACTTCTCCCTCCTTGAAAAGGTATTCACGAACTTATTATTTGCAATGGTTTGGATAGTGGTTCACAAGTTCCTATTTATCTTTAAGAGTTTTATGCAATATCACTGGCATTAAATCAGATTTGAGTTATTATTATCCATAAGCATTGCTTTCCAAATTCCCTCGTAGTAAAGGTATGTTACTGCTACTTAAATGAATCAGAAATGTCAAAAATACGACATCAATTTGCAATGTAACAACATGAAATACATGTTATCGTGCACATATTTCATTACATCATCAACGGCATGATATCCAGCGTATTTTTCAGGTAGGGCATGACCATTGTTAGGCTTGGCATTGACAATAACGTGACGTGACGGAACAATAGTCTATTGTTATTTCGAATTATGAGATAGCTCTTCCATTTTGTGTGGGTTTTTTTCACCAAAAATTAAAACTTGTTTATATCATTTTTTATGAATTAAGCTCTCATTTAGGAGCATAATATCACGCCTTCATTATTTGCGATTGAATCTAAATACTCATCTTAGACCATCAATATATTGACAAAGTTACGTAGTGAAGTTTAATTAAATGAACCATCAATATTTAAGCCTAATTAGACCTCAGTTACAGAACAGGTGAGACAGATTAAAATCAGAATATGAAAACAGAAATATAAGAAAGCCAGTCATATGGAAAGATTCTGCATATTGATTTGTCATAAACGATATCGTTATTAACAAAAATACTCATTTCGTATGAGAAACCATTGTACATGCATTTTTTGTAAAATTCATAATGTGTTATCTTATAGGAATTATCTCTGTTAAGATTTGAGGGTGTTATCATGTCGAGTTTCAGATGTATATCTGTTAGGTGAACATTACGTGAGTGCGTCACTATCTCTGCACCATTGGATAACACATACGGGCTTTGTTACCCATAGTCTCGCAAAGTTAATTCTATATTTTAAAAAGTCATTCAAATATGACTTGTATTCGTATTTAAAATCTAAATGCTTTTCATATTTCTGTACAACATTATTGTAAACTATGAATACTTATTTTGTAAGATGAAATTAATGATTAAATCTTTTTGCGATTATCATTCTTCTTGATCGGTTAGAAAACTGCATATCATGTTGATGATAAGAGAGTTTATTATACATAGCGACGTTTAAAAGACATATTCTGACAGCTGGGTTTCCTATCTAACTTTTTCTCTGTTAAAACTCTAAAAGATAATAATGATGTAGATAAAATCATGGGAAAATGATGGTAATGCGACGTCACCAAAGCCTGCCGTCCTGTCAGGTAAGGGTCGAATTATACATTTGTTTTGCTCAAGGATTCAAGATTTCACCCTATAAAAATGAATGAAATATGTTAAAATACTGAAAAGTAACTTTTGTTATTGAAAAAATACCAATTTGTCTTCTCCTGTTTTTGATAAAAGAAATATACCATTGGTCAGCGGGTATCTTTTAAACATTCCATAATTATTTGAACGTCACATGCAAATTCTTTTCTTTTCAGCACTTTCATGGAAGAGGAGTTTATGGAATTCCCGAAGTAAACAGTGATCTTATTTAAGCCTTTTTTCTTGTGTGTGGCTTTGTGCTAAACATGGCACGGTACTTAGGTATTACATCAATATGATATTACCATAACAATTATGTCGATTGAGCCAATTCATAAATGCACAAAGCTGTTATATTGTTTTAAGTCTTTATTGCGCCAAACCAAGAACGTTAGCAATACATGGTTGATAGAGTTTCGTAAATTTTATATTTCAGTAAATTGTAACGGTTTGTATTACATATGTGTTCTTTAAATATTCTTCAGCTAATGTTGAGAGCAATAAACAAATCATTACTCTTGGCACTCATTGAAGAGACATACATTTTATGGTGCAACCAATTAAATTTGCACTTTCATTTTTAAATTTTCTTTTGAACTCTTTATTGATATATGTAATGACTTCAGATTGTATTCCAGTTCAGAGAACATCAGCGGAAACCAATGGTAAGGTAATGGACAGATATAAACACACTATTAAGCCAAAAAATAATATATCTATTTAGGGTTACCCATCCGACCCTATTTTTTTACCCCTGACCCTAATTTTTTCCCCACTTATCTACGAAAAAACTTAAAAGTCGAGATTTCGATCTCAGACTCCGGTACCGCCGCCATTTTTTTAGAGTGAAAGACACTAAAAAAATTCTCCCGACCTACCGACCCTGTTTTTTTCCCAATGTAATCCTAAACAGACGTTTTTTTCTTTTTTTGGCCTTATAGATGATACACAATGTAGTTGGTTTTGAGAGGTTTTTGCTATTGTTGGGAAATGAAAAAATGTGATGTTTTAACAAAATGCCTATTTTCATCAGATCCAGTGTCATATATTTTTTTTTCAAATAAAAAGGAGTTATTGTGTATTTTGTGTATGTTAATGTAAGATATCTTCGTTTTGTTTGATACGTTTCCAGTCTATACTCTCATTTGTTGTCTATGTAACTATGTAAGGCGATAACTATATTAGTTATTATAATGTGTACCAAAACAGGTATTGGAGGACAAAACACACATAAGATAGATATAGCTCAGAATGATATCGACAAATTAATTTGATGGATGATGTATTTGTAAATCTAATATTTGTTTCGATGTGTACATTGTAAAGGTTTACGATAACACTATTATATGCTCAAGAAACGTTTCTATAAATAAACAGACCTATTTTTTATTGAAATAATTTCTGTTATATAACCCAGGAATAATCTATTATATTAACTAAGTATTTATGTAACATATATCCAAGTCAGGTCTTTAAAAGTCGGATCTGTGTATTCCGGACAACGCGTCTCCATAAAATGGACTTTAAGAAAAATAAAGTCAGAGGTGTTCTGAATAAATGCTTCCAGGTCAAAAGGTCGTCTCCCGAGAGTCATTTCGGATATTTTGATCAAATGGTGAACACAGACGTTATGACATAATTGAGCTGGAAATGACTACAGTCACGTATACATGTTTACACGTGATTCCTTCACGTGCAGCTTCCCTGCTACAAATATATTGAACCTCTGGATAGATGACACTTCACCTCAAACTACAAATTTGGCCGACTGAGTGGTGTAGTTTTTGGTGTTTTGTAGTAAATTATTTTTTCTGGATGTTTTCTGTATGTTTTATATAATATAGTAAACATATTAACAGTATTTTAAGTTGAAGAAAATAAATGCGTGATCCACATGATTTGACCAATGTTCTAGGACTCGGCCTTCAGTGATACACGAGGCTAAACACGCTTAGAGAAAACAAGTGTCGAAAAATAAAGACGTTCCAGAAATTGTATTGAAATTTTTGAGAAATGTTCTATTATTACGCATATCCCACCTACACCAGCAGCCAAATACGTGCAATCAAAATGCTTCCAAGATTGGCGATTTGGAAACTGGCGGTATCCCAGTCATCATTGAGTGCAAAATAGAGAGTTATCAACGAAAGTAACGATTTGATTTTACCACTAAGATTTTCTACTGGATGGAGTAGTTTTCAAAGTGTTCAAAAGACACCAGTTGAAAAAGAAAAAAAAACAAACGAGAGAAAAAGAAGCTCTATGCATCATTAATGACATGATAAAACCTACATATTGACTTGTCTTTTATGTCATTTGAGGAGTAGGAATATGTCCTGAGGTATACCGTTTATAACTTATCTGCAAAACGATAAAAAAAAACCAATCAAACTACATACATTATATTTCACAACAGACAAAGAAGGCTTACGTTTATCATTTAAAGATGCTCCACCGCTGACGAATGGTATTTTTTCACTATCAAAAACAGGAGCAGACGATTTAGTATTTTTCTTCAGTTACAAAAGTTACTTACTTTACACCATTACCGCCATTGAAAAGTTTGAGCTTCTAATTTTACTTCAAGTTTAAAATATGAAAAATAATTAATTGCATCCCGAAAAAATTCCGTGGCACTATATCCTGTATGGAATGAAGAACTGATTGCGCATGCACCAAAGGCGAAACTAACTATTTCATATCATATTTTGTGTTAATTAGGTATATATATAAACGATTAAACACCAATTATTGTTCAAATGATGAATATCATTTATGCCCTTTCGGCGGTGGAGCATCTTTAATCTCCAAAGTAAATTGCTTATCGTTAACTATTCAAAGTGCAGCGTCAGCACTAGAAATATTATAAACATAAACAGCATATGGTATCGAATGTATGTTATTTAATTAACTTTGCAACTTTTATTTGATACCACAATAGCAGCTCAATAACAGCAGTAAAAAGCAGAAGACTTAGAAAGTATCAATCGTTTACAGATTAACTTTACAGGACCTTAAGGTCGTCATTGCGTTTCGTTTGATTTTTGTATTGCCATTATCTATTGCTCACATAGAAGGCTGTGACCTTTACCTGGGTGAACTGCTATCGTGTTTACAGTACGATTAATTAAGACCGGGTGTGAAACACGTGTGATATGTTTCATCGAGTCTGTAAAACCGACGTAAAGAGTTTGTTTATTCTGTGTAGATCAAATCGGACTTGGAACACCGAGATCGTCGTCATCAGCGTTCATACGGAGGTGAAATCACTGAACGAAATACACTCAGAGTGAAAATACACTCAGGGAAAGAAATCACTGTAGGGAATACACTCAGGGGAGAAATCACTGCATGGAATAAAATCAGAGTGACAAATCACTGTGGAGTACACTAAGGAGGAGAAATCACTGTACAGTCAGTGCGAAAAATAACTGTAAAGAATACAATCAGGAGGGGGGGGGGGGGTTAAATCAATGCATGGAATACACCCAGGGGAGAAATCACTGTATGGAATAAAATCAGAGTGAAAAATCACTGTGGAGTACACTCAGGAGGAGAAATCACTGTACAGTCAGTGCAAAAAATCACTCTACAGAATACAATCAGGGGGGTAAATCACTGTAAGAAATACTCTCAGTTGGATGAATCACTGAACGGAATATAATCAGAGAGAGAAGTTACTGTATGGAATACACTCGGTTGAAGAAATCATTGTAAAAGCACATTCTTGGGGAAATATCCACGTACGGAATACACCGTATCACTGTATGGAATTACACGAGGGGGGGGGGGGGACCACTGTACGGAATACACTTAGGGGGAGAAATTACTGTACGGGGAAAAATCACTGTATGGAATTACCACCTGTACGGATACACCGAGGAAAAAAATCACTGTATGGAATTACACCAGGGGGAAACCACTGTACAGAATATACTTAGTGGGAGAAATTACTGTACGGAATACACTTAGGGGGAGAATCACTGTACGGAATACACTTAAGAGGGAGAAATCACTGTACGGAATACACTTAGGGGGAGAAATCACCGTACGGAATACACTTAAGGGGAAAAATCACTGTTTGGAATACACTTAGGAGGAGACATCACCGTACGGAATACACTTAGGGGGAGAAATCACCGTACGGAATACACTTAGGGGGAGAAATCACTGTACGGATTACACTTAGGGAGAGAAACTGTACGGACTGTATTGAATCAGTGTACGGAATACTCTCGGGGAGAAATCACTGTATGGAGTACAATCACTGTATGGAATACACTCAAGGGGAGAAAATCACTGTGTGGAATACACTCAAGGGGAGAAATCATTGTACGGAATACACTCAGGGGGAGAAATAATTGCATGGAATACACCAGGGAGAGAATCACCGTATGGAATAAACACAGGGGGAGAATCACTGTACGGAATATACCTACTGTGTGGAATACAATTAAGAGCAGAACTCACAGCACACTATAATGAAATGAAAGCCATAATATGGGACTCAAACTAGAACAAAATTTAGAGGAAAAAAGACTTATCGTGATTGGTGCTTAGATGTAACGGTATGTTCAGCCTTAACCTACCTTAACCTACCGACCACACATACTAATCTTAATTATCAGACTCAAAAAGAAAAGAAAACAAAAATAACCCTTTCAAAAATAGAGTTCGATCACTTAAAAGATTCTTGATACATTTAAAAGGGCAGAAAAGAACATAATGGTATGTTGATACATAATTATATTTGCACATGAACACTATATACCACGTCCTATTGAGGTTGTCATTTGTCTTTGTCGAACTCCAGGAATCTACCTTAGTGTGTGGTAGTGTATACATAGTGGCCCAGTAAAACAGAGCCCCATTGTGTTTCCCGGGGGTGGGGAAAGAAAGCATTGTAGGTTAGGGGGCTGTCACATTTCATTATCTATTTAACACGCTGTGATTACTGGTTGAAATAGTATTTGTATTATGCGTCAGACAGCGACATCTGTGTCCTAAATATATGATGACGTCACGAGTGCAAACTTGTAGTGTTCTTGGGTAGGATTAGCCCCGCTGATAAAACTGTCCGCCCAATAAAATATTCATAAAATACCAGGGCTTCAGAATTCCAATAAAGTAAATCTGCCCGTTTACACGGAGATCTGTACCCGTGTGATAATAACATTCTTGGTGAGAGTAATAGGTGTGTTATACATGTATCATCTACGTATTAAGGTAGATATATTGGAAACTTTACAACACAAGAAAACGTGAAAATAATATAGGGGTTTCAACTAAAGCGGATCCTCTAGTGCATATCTTTAGGATCACATATTTGAAGAAAAAAATTAAATTGAGAATCAAGCGGAACTAGACTAAGCTAAGTTATGAAGGTTAGTCAGTTTGCCATTCTCTTCATTGCGTACATATACAAATCAACTGATTTTGCGCCGACATCATTTTGCGTTTTAGACGTCTTTTTTTCTACTTTACCTGTATTTGGTATAGACGTCTTTTGTCCTATTTTACCTGTATTTGATCAATCTGTCTTTGGTCCTATTTTACCTGTATTCGATCTAGACGTCTTCGATACTATTTTACATGTATTTGATCTAGACGTCTCTGGTCATATTATACCTGTATTTGATCTAGACAACTCTGGCCCTATTTTACCCGTATTTGATCTAGACGTAATTTGGTCCTATTATACCTGCGTTTGATCTAGACGTCTTTGGTCCTACTTTACCTGCATTTGATCTAGACGTCTTTGGTCCTACTTTAACTGTATTTGATCTAGACGTCTTTTGTTCTACTTTACCTGTATTTGATCTAGACGTCTTTGGTCCTATTTTAACTGCATTTGATCAAGACGTCTTTGGCCCTACTTTAACTGTATTTGATCTAGACGTCTTTTGTTCTACTTTACCTGTATTTAATCTAGACGTCTTTGGTCCTACTTTAACTGTATTTGATCTAGACGTCTTTGGTCCTACTTTACCTGTATTTGATCTAGACGTCTTTGGTCCTATTTTAACTGTATTTGATCAAGACGTCTTTGGTCCTACTTTCCCTATTTTTCATCTAGACGTCTTTGGTCCTACTTTACCTGTATTTGATGTAGACGTCTCTGGTCCTATTTAACCTGTTATCAAAATCATTTTTACGGCAACTAATTTTCGCGATTTTTCATTTTCTGTGAAATTTAATTGCGTCTCATCCATATGCCCCCTTTAGTGTTCACAGACTAGTGGATGTTAAACAATAGAAATAAACGAAATCCTTCCCCTACCTATAGTTGCTAAATAAGGTGACAGCGCGACCTATACTGTGTGTAAGGAACTCCCTGTGATATGTATCCCCGGCAGTGACGCACCTGCTGCTTTACGCAGGTGAGTATTAAAGCGTTAGTTAGCGATTATTCGCACCTGAATTGGATACTGTCTGAAGGATTTCTCCCTATATTCACTAGATACGAGCTCACCCCGTGTCCTTAGCTGGCCCATACCACGAGTGTACCGCGAAGATAACTCGAACCTGAGGCTCAACTTATAGACGATAAATCAATAAGGTTTTGGCAGGTCCTGCTGAGCTCCGACGATGTCCCTAGTAATGCTGGAACGTTCGTCTTGACATTTTTTTCTTTCACCTTAAATCTAACCTTTGGGTGTCAGTCGTTATCGTAACAAGCTGAGTTTGATATATGATATCAAAATTAGAAAATACCTTATCGATATGCAGGTATTTTGTAACGTTCCTTCACCTAGAACGAGTTCATATACTATCATATCGACCTATAGAACACGCCCGATGACGTTAGCGAAAACAGTATTGCCTAATGAAGGTTTTATTGCAGGTTAAAATGTGATAATAGGAGAAAGGAAACGGAGGAAAATGATGTTTAAATGAAACCTGACTAGTGAAGTGCGTAAACTTTCTGTGTTATCAGCGCATATAAGTTTATGCAAATTGACTTTTAGAAAGTTTGAAGTTGTAAATCTTGAGACATATGGCTTTGTTTTCACGTGAAGGTGTTGAATTCATTTAAAAGTTTTTAGCTACACACACAGTTATGGACACACAAGCTGTTAAGAACGGGGAAGTTTTGAAGTGTTAATAAAATATACCCGTCACTCAATATCTCCTGTCATTCGGTATACACCGCAATTATTAACTTTCCATGTTCAAGGTAGTGTTATACATATCATGTTCATCTCAAAATCTGGTTCATTCTAATCATTGTATAAGCATGTACACGAATAGGATAAAATATTATAATAATAATCTTTCAGTCGTTCATCTTCATTAATATGCCGATATGCACAACATTGGACAAGAACATGTCTGAATACTTGAGTTTGGGAGATGGTTATTAGAAACAATGTCTGCAGTATAGGTAGAAGAGTATGTAGGTATGAAATGTACAGAAACATACTGAACTTGATTAGACATTACCGAGAAATCGTTGATGACTTAAGTTATCATTTTCGATGTATTCTTTCAAGAAACATTCGTTTTATTCTATCCAGCGATTTTTGATTATGTTCTTTCCAGGAATCCCGGATTGTATCATTGTATACTTGTTTATAATTTTTCCTTTGGCTGCATAGACTTTTGCTCTTATTTTGTCTTTGGCCTCTTGCCCATACTCTTTCCTTGGACTCATGCTCGTTTCTCTTTCCTTGGACTCATGCTCGTAGTCTTTCTTCCTTGGACTCATGCTCGTTCTCTTTCCTTGGACTCATGCTTGTACTCTTTCCTTGGTCTCTTGCTCGTTCTCTTTCCTTGGACTCATGCTCGTTCTCTTTCCTTGGACTCATGCTTGTAGTCTTTCCTTGGTCTCTTGCTCGTTCTCTTTCCGTGGACTCATGCTCGTTCAGTTTCCTTGGGCTCTTGCCCATACTCTTTCCTTGGACTCATGCTTGTACTCTTTCCTATGACTCTTGCCCATACTCTTTCCTTGGACTCATGCTCGTTCTCTTTCCTTGGACTCTTGCCCATACTCTTTCCTTGGACTCATGCTCGTTCTCTTTCCTTGGGCTCTTGCCCATACTCTTTCCTTGGACTCATGCTCGTTCTCTTTCCTTGGACTCATGCTTGTACTCTTTCCTTGGACTCTTGCTTGTACTCTTTCCTTGGACTCTTGCCCATACTCTTTCCTTGGACTCATGCTCGTTCTCTTTCCTTGGACTCTTGCCCATACTTTTTCCTTGGTCTCTTGCCCATACTCTTTCCTTGGACTCATGCTTGTACTCTTTCCTTGGACTCATGCTCGTTCTCTTTCCTTGGACTCATGCTCGTTCGCTTTCCTTGGGCTCTTGCCCATACTCTTTCCTTGGACTCATGCTTGTACTCTTTCCTTGGACTCTTGCCCGTTCTCTTTCCTTGGACTCATGCTCGTTCTCTTTCCTTGGACTCATGCTTGTAGTCTTTCCTTGGTCTCTTGCTCGTTCTCTTTCCGTGGACTCATGCTCGTTCAGTTTCCTTGGGCTCTTGCCCATACTCTTTCCTTGGACTCATGCTTGTACTCTTTCCTATGACTCTTGCCCATACTCTTTCCTTGGACTCATGCTCGTTCTCTTTCCTTGGGGTCTTGCCCATACTCTTTCCTTGGACTCATGCTTGTACTCTTTCCTTGGGCTCTTGCCCATACTCTTTCCTTGGACTCATGTTCGTTCTCTTTCCTTGGACTCATGCTCGTTCTCCTTCCTTGGACTCATGCTTGTACTCTTTCCTTGGACTCTTGCCCATACTCTTTCCTTGGACTCTTGCCCATACCCTTTCCTTGGACTCATGCTTGTACTCTTTCCTTGGGCTCTTGCCATACTCTTTCCTTGGACTAATGCTTGTACTCTTTCCTTGGGCTCTTGCACATACCCTTTCCTTGGACTCATGCTTGTACTCTTTCCTTGGGCTCTTGCCCATACCCTTTCCTTGGACTCATGCTCGTTCTCTTTCCGTGGACTCATGCTTGTACTCTTTCCTTGGACTCGTGCTTGTACTCTTTCCTTGGACTCTTGCCCATACTCTTTCCTTGGACTCTTGCTCGTTCTCTTTCCTTGGACTCATGCTTGTACTCTTTCCTTGTACTCATGCTCGTATTCTTTCCTTGGACTCATGCTCGTATTCTTTCTTTGGACTCATGCTCATATTCTTTTCTTGGACTCTTGTCTATACTCTATCCTTGGACTCTTGTCTATACGCTTTCCTTGGTTTCATTCCCATACTCTTTCCTTGGATTCTTGCTCGTACTCTTCCTTGGACTCTTGCCCATACTCTTTCCCTGGACCCTTGTCTATACTCTATCCTTGGAATCTTGCTCGTACTCTTACCTTTGACTCTTGCTCTTGTTCTGTCCTTTTCTTGTACTCTTTTTGGTCGGATTCTTTCTTTTGATAATTCCTTGTAGTTTTCCTTGAATTGTAGCCCGTTTTCTTTCCCTTGATTGCAAACTTTCCATGAATTGTTGTTTCTGGATTTCATTTGTCTATTGTTTTATGGTTCTTTTTTCATATCATATTGTTTGTATTCTTGTCGTAGGCTTTAGTATTTATCCTTTTCATATACCACATTCCGTATTCTTATATGCATTTTTTTCTATGTACATTGTACTCTATTTTTGTATTCCTTCCAAATTATTGTTCTTGTTTAATTCTTTCCTGAAGGATTTGTTGTAATTTTTCGATGACCTTTGTTTGTCTTTTTTTCATTGCATTTTGGTGGTATTCCTTTCATCTGTTATTGGTTTAATTATTTGCAGAGAGATCAGTTTTCCCAAGGACTTTTGTTGCTATTCAGTGTTTTTGGTTGTATTTCAGTAATCTTTTTTTGCACAGTTCGAATGTTATTCGGTTTATCTATAAAGTATCTCCACACGGTATCATATCTATATAATTCTATTGTGTACTATATTTTTGAAACCTACAGAACCTTGGAATCCACATGTTATATAACCAGTTGTATAAGATCTTGTACTGTAATCTATGAGAAGATGATGATGTGATCGATAAGGCGATCATGTATTTGTTATTTGTACAGAAGGGACATTCAGTACTCCACCATGATAAAAAAACTTCTCTGTAACGGTAATGAAACAGCCATTGGTCACGAGATCTTCTCTGCCGTGCAGCGACTCGTTAAAAATCTTATTTCGGTGAAGTTGCGTCACCAACTTAAAGAAAACCATTTATTCTAGACATTAGAAAACTAATTAACGTGAAATGTCGCGTGCACTTATTCCATGAAGAGGATCATGCGCTGGAGTTCAAACCACGTGCTCCAGTGTCGATAACACTAACAATGTTGATGCATGAGAATGTTTCATCCGTTGAGCAATACATCACATCAAACCTTGATAATTTAACCATCTACGGCCCTTATTTATCATCACTTCCTCATAATTACATCAAAGATTCCGTGTTGTGATGTCTTAAAGAGAGTTGTCTGCTCCTTGGTCAGGCCATTAAAGACGTTACCAGTAATTAATTAACCATATATCAACATTGCATTACTTAGTAATGATTTAACATTTCGGTTGGTCTTTCTCATCCCGATCCTTCCATATTTATTCATACACAACAGATTCAGGTAATTTCACCCGCCCAGTATAGCAAAACCTTCTTTCTGGACCTTTACCATAACGTCGCTGGTCCATTACCTACATTGTCAAAACCCCTACCAATATTATACAATTATCGACCTATTTTCAGGTGGATACGGTGAGTTATCAACCCGAGTAAGTGATATATCCCGAGGCCGGAGGCCGAGGGTTATATCATTTTCGAGGGTTGATAACTCACCGTATCCACCTGAAAATAGGTCGATAATTGTTTTATTATATGACATTTACAGAATATTAACCTGGTTCTTCAAAAAGACGACTCGACGTCAAAAGTGTTTATAACGTCACATCTCAAGGGAGGTTTCCTCGATCTATTTTTGACACAGGTTACTGGACTCGCGAGAGGTATCTGGACTGAGTCCAGTAACCTCGCGTGCTTTTCGACGTCAATTTCGGGGTTGATATCGCAGTTGATGAATACTTCTGAGAAACGTATGGGTCAATCAAAATGCAGCAAAAGCGAAACATTCATATAATAACATACTTTATATAGACGATATCGTATCGCTTGCCATCTATCGCCATTTTGCAAACTCGAAGCCTGTGTGAGAATTACTGGTACATTTTATACTGATAAGCCAGTGTAGGTCGGTGTTTTACTTCTGGCAACCTAAATCACGTCTCCCATTTACTTAATACGTTCTTAAATAACCCTGATTATTAATCAACGACGTAACACAAACCAAACCAGTCTACAATCTACTATCTAATATCACACCATTGTACCAGATCAACCCAAACCAGACCACTGTCTACAATCTACTATCTAATATCACACTCATTGTACCAGATCTACCCAAACCAAACCACTGTCTACAATCTACTATCTAATATCACACCATTGTACCAGATCTACCCAAACCAAACCACTGTCTACAATCTACTATCTAATATCACACACTCATTGAACCAGATCTACCCAAACCAGACCACTGTCTACAATCTACTATCTAATATCACCATCCATTGTTCATATACCACATTCCGTATTCTTAATGCATTTTTTTTTCTACTGTACTCTATTTTTGTATTCTTCCAAATTATTGTTCTTGTTTAATTCTCTCCTGAAGGATTTGTTGTAATCTACCCAAATGACCTTTGTTTGTACTATTTTTTTCCATCATTGCATTTTACACCATTGTACCAGATCGTATTCCTTTCATCTGTTATTGGTTTAAATCATTTGCAGAGATATCAGTTTTTCACCAAGGACTTTTGTTGCCACCAATTCAGTGCTTTTGGTCTGTATTTTAGTAATCTTTTTTTGCACCGTTCGAATGTTATTCGGTTTATCTATAAAGTCTCCACACTGTATACAATATCTATATATAATTCTATTGTGTACTATATTTTTAAACCTACCCAAACCCTGTCTACAATCTACTATCTAATATCACACCATTGTACCAGATCTACCCAAACCAAACCACTGTCTACAATCTACTATCTAATATCACACCACTGTACCAGATCTACCCAAACCAAACCACTGTCTACAATCTACTATCTAATATCACACCATTGTACCAGATTTACCCAAACCAAACCACTGTCTACAATCTACTATCTAATATCACACTCATTGTAACCAGATCTACCCAAACCAAACCACTGTCTACACAACAATCAACATATTATAACAATACCAGTACCAGATCTACCCAAACCATCTACCCAAACTACAAACCACCACTGTCTACAATCTACTATCTAATCACACCAATACCAGATCTACCCAAACCAGGCCACTGTCTACAATCTACTATCTAATATCACACTCATACCCAAACCAAACCACTGTCTACAATCTCTATCTAATATCACACATTGTACCAGATCTACCCAAACCAAACCACTGTCTACAATCTACTATCTAATATCACACCATTGTACCAGATCTACCCAAACCAAACCACTGTCTACAATCTACTATCTAATATCACACCATTGTACCAGATCTACCCAAACCAAACCACTGTCTACAATCTACTATCTAATATCACACTCATTGTACCAGATCTACCCAAACCAGACCACTGTCTACAATCTACTATCTAATATCACACTCATTGTACCAGATCTACCCAAACAACCTGTCTACAATCCAAATTGTACCAGATCTACCAAACCACTGTCTACAATCTACTATCTAATATCACACTCATTGTACCAGATCTACCCAAACCAAACCACTGTCTACAATCTACTATCTAATATCACACCATTGTACCAGATCTACCCAAACCAGACCACTGTCTACAATCTACTATCTAATATCACACTCATTGTACCAGATCTACCCAAACCAAACCACTGTCTACAATCTACTATCTAATATCACACCATTGTACCAGATCTACCCAAACCAAACCACTGTCTACAATCTACTATCTAATATCACACTCATTGTACCAGATCTACCCAAACCAAACCACTGTCTACAATCTACTATCTAATATCACACCATTGTACCAGATCTACCCAAACCAAACCACTGTCTACAATCTACTATCTAATATCACACACACATTGTACCAGATCTACCCAAACCAAACCACTGTCTACAATCTACTATCTAATATCACACTCATTGTACCAGATCTACCCAAACCAAACCACTGTCTACAATCTACTATCTAATATCACACTCATTGTACCAGATCTACCCAAACCAAACCACTGTCTACAATCTACTATCTAATATCACACTCATTGTACCAGATCTACCCAAACCAGACCACTGTCTACAATCTACTATCTAATATCACACCATTGTACCAGATCTACCCAAACCAGACCACTGTCTACAATCTACTATCTAATATCACACTCATTGTACCAGATCTACCCAAACCAAACCACTGTCTACAATCTACTATCTAATATCACACCATTGTACCAGATCTACCCAAACCAAACCACTGTCTACAATCTACTATCTAATATCACACCATTGTACCAGATCTACCCAAACCAAACCACTGTCTACAATCTACTATCTAATATCACACTCATTGTACCAGATCTACCCAAACCAAACCACTGTCTACAATCTACTATCTAATATCACACCATTGTACCAGATCTACCCAAACCAAACCACTGTCTACAATCTACTATCTAATATCACACTCATTGTACCAGATCTACCCAAACCAAACCACTGTCTACAATCTACTATCTAATATCACACCATTGTACCAGATCTACCCAAACCAAACCACTGTCTACAATCTACTATCTAATATCACACTCATTGTACCAGATCTACCCAAACCAGACCACTGTCTACAATCTACTATCTAATATCACACCATTGTACCAGATCTACCCAAACCAGACCACTGTCTACTACAATCTACTATCTAATATCACACCATTGTACCAGATCTACCCAAACCAGACCACTGTCTACAATCTACTATCTAATATCACACCATTGTACCAGATCTACCCAAACCAAACCACTGTCTACAATCTACTATCTAATATCACACCATTGTACCAGATCTACCCAAACCAAACCACTGTCTACAATCTACTATCTAATATCACACTCATTGTACCAGATCTACCCAAACCAAACCACTGTCTACAATCTACTATCTAATATCACACTCATTGTACCAGATCTACCCAAACCAAACCACTGTCTACAATCTACTATCTAATATCACACCATTGTACCAGATCTACCCAAACCAGACCACTGTCTACAATCTACTATCTAATATCACACTCATTGTACCAGATCTACCCAAACCAAACCACTGTCTACAATCTACTATCTAATATCACACCATTGTACCAGATCTACCCAAACCAAACCACTGTCTACAATCTACTATCTAATATCACACTCATTGTACCAGATCTACCCAAACCAAACCACTGTCTACAATCTACTATCTAATATCACACCATTGTACCAGATCTACCCAAACCAAACCACTGTCTACAATCTACTATCTAATATCACACCATTGTACCAGATCTACCCAAACCAAACCACTGTCTACAATCTACTATCTAATATCACACCATTGTACCAGATCTACCCAAACCAAACCACTGTCTACAATCTACTATCTAATATCACACCATTGTACCAGATCTACCCAAACCAAACCACTGTCTACAATCTACTATCTAATATCACACCATTGTACCAGATCTACCCAAACCAGACCACTGTCTACAATCTACTATCTAATATCACACCATTGTACCAGATCTACCCAAACCAAACCACTGTCTACAATCTACTATCTAATATCACACTCATTGTACCAGATCTACCCAAACCAAACCACTGTCTACAATCTACTATCTAATATCACACCATTGTACCAGATCTACCCAAACCAAACCACTGTCTACAATCTACTATCTAATATCACACTCATTGTACCAGATCTACCCAAACCAACCACTGTCTACAATCTACTATCTAATATCACACACTCATTGTACCAGATCTACCCAAACCAACCACTGTCTACAATCTACTATCTAATATCACACCATTGTACCAGATCTACCCAAACCAAACCACTGTCTACAATCTACTATCTAATATCACACCATTGTACCAGATCTACCCAAACCAAACCACTGTCTACAATCTACTACTATCTAATATCACACCATTGTACCAGATCTACCCAAACCAAACCACTGTCTACAATCTACTATCTAATATCACACTCATTGTACCAGATCTACCCAAACCAAACCACTGTCTACAATCTACTATCTAATATCACACTCATTGTACCAGATCTACCCAAACCAGACCACTGTCTACAATCTACTATCTAATATCACACTCATTGTACCAGATCTACCCAAACCAAACCACTGTCTACAATCTACTATCTAATATCACACTCATTGTACCAGATCTACCCAAACCAAACCACTGTCTACAATCTACTATCTAATATCACACCATTGTACCAGATCTACCCAAACCAAACCACTGTCTACAATCTACTATCTAATATCACACCATTGTACCAGATCTACCCAAACCAAACCACTGTCTACAATCTACTATCTAATATCACACCATTGTACCAGATCTACCCAAACCAACCACTGTCTACAATCTACTATCTAATATCACACACCATTGTACCAGATCTACCCAAACCAAACCACTGTCTACAATCTACTATCTAATATCACACCATTGTACCAGATCTACCCAAACCAAACCACTGTCTACAATCTACTATCTAATATCACACCATTGTACCAGATCTACCCAAACCAGACCACTGTCTACAATCTACTATCTAATATCACACTCATTGTACCAGATCTACCCAAACCAAACCACTGTCTACAATCTACTATCTAATATCACACCATTGTACCAGATCTACCCAAACCAGACCACTGTCTACAATCTACTATCTAATATCACACCATTGTACCAGATCTACACAAACCAAACCACTGTCTACAATCTACTATCTAATATCACACCATTGTACCAGATCTACACAAACCAAACCACTGTCTACAATCTACTATCTAATATCACACTCATTGTACCAGATCTACCCAAACCAAACCACTGTCTACAATCTACTATCTAATATCACACCATTGTACCAGATCTACCCAAACCAAACCACTGTCTACAATCTACTATCTAATATCACACCATTGTACCA